>NC_060183.1:23714454-23914454 GCF_021184085.1 Oncorhynchus gorbuscha
TCTAATAAACCCCCCCCTATAATTTCTGAAACACACTTGTAACAACAGTAGGCTATACTTTGAGGGGAGGGGCAGGCAGCCTACACATTTTTAGCTGGCAGGCAGACGCTGGAATAAGTTTGAGTGACAGAGTGAGGGCTTTGCATAGGCACTTTGTTGTGTTTGTGGGGGTGAAAAAAAAGCCTGAAAGTTAGAACTGTTATTTTAAAAGCATTGAAACTGGTTATTGTTTCGGAACAATATAGATCACTTTCGTTCCCAGGTTTTCAGTTCTGTTCCTTGAACCAGTTCCAACCCCTGGTGTGAATAGAGGACTATATGTTAAAACAAAAGGTGGCCACTCTGGAGACAGACATTTAGTGCCAATTTTGCATTCGAAAGATCAATGTTTTCTATACCAAGTTGAGTGGACAGAAGCTAAATATGTATTAAAATGTTTGAGTTATATTTGTTTTAGTGGCTGCCAAACCCCCTAAAAGGCCAAATCTGGATGGCTCCATATCTCTTCACGGTACATGTAGTACATCTACCTCTGTAGGTACTTGTATCAAAGTGCCCTATTGAGTCAACATTTTCTGTTTAGTATACAAAATATTATTTTTCCTTCCTCCTGGAAATCATGGTAAGTTGTGTTTTTTTTGTCAGTTACTAATTGCTTGACAAAGTCCAAACATTTTAGAAGGCTAAAAAATGTCACAAAATTGATTATTTTGACACTTTGGGGTCAAAATTGACTTTCTATCCACATTATTTAGCCTGGCAACAAAGGTGCAGTCAGCTTGTTGCCATCGTCTTCCAATTTGAGACCCATTGACACAGCAAATCCAGGGAGGAGCTAAATATAAAATACATTGGTCAAAATTGTTTAATGAGGTGCACTGAATCTGAAAGAAGTTAATTCTCTTTCTTGAAATTTAATGCCAAAAAAAATGGCAACATTAGCATTCCCATATTGTCGCAGTCTGATGAAAACCTCTCATCTTCTAGACACCTAAGGAAATTAAGAAAAAAAAATGCAATATTTGACCATTAACATACCTACAATTTCAAGAAGCTATTTGGAATATATACTTTCCAGATCCTAGAATGTTCTGAAATATTCAGGGTACATTGATGTGAGTTACTGCTAACCTCAATGTACCCTACATGTAAAATAATTACAATTGGCAAAACATGTACTTACGGAGGTTTTCATCAGACAGCAATGACATACTAAAACATGGATGTTAGGCTAGTTAGTTGTGTGGCACAAGAGATCGAAAACGACCTAATGTTATCTGCAGAAAACACTCTCGGCACACATGCAGTAAAGAGATCAATGGAAAGCAGACCGTCGTGGCTAGAAGGACGCCGTCATTGGTGCCCAATCAAAACCAGTCAAATCCATCATGATTTGTGTGTTCTAATAGGCCCACAGTGTGGTTAGTAAAATCCGATTAGGATACATTTGGCTGTTTTCCCTAGATAATATTTAGAAGTCGTCCTTTTCGGGTTTATAAAAAATTTAAAAATCTCTGCTAAATACTAACTCCTGTTTTTTATAAGCTGGTAGCAAAGCTAGCGATATAGAAAAATTGATGGTGGCAGTTGAATTCGTTTGAGTGTAATGCAGTTGATGATATGAACAAGTTTTGGGGTTGACATTCACACAAGCATTATACTCAGATTTTTACCTCAACATAGTGAAATGCATAAACAACCTAAATGTAGGCTAATTTTGATGGGCGGCAATGAGGAGATTCTGGATCTATCCCCAAGGGGAACTCATGTGGCCCTGTCCGGGGGTGTCCTCGGATGGGGCCACAGTGTCTCCTGACCCCTCATGTCTCAGCCTCCAGTATTTATGCTGCAGTAGTTTATGTGTCGGGGGGCTAGGGTCAGTTTGTTATATCTGGAGTACTTCTCCTGTCCTATTCGGTGTCCTGTGTGAATCTAAGTGTGCGTTCTCTAATTCTCTCCTTCTCTCTTTCTCGGAGGACCTGAGCCCTAGGACCATGCCCCAGGACTACCTGACATGATGACTCCTTGCTGTCCCCAGTCCACCTGGCCATGCTGCTGCTCCAGTTTCAACTGTTCTGCCTTACTATTATTCGACCATGCTGGTCATTTATGAACATTTGAACATCTTGGCCATGTTCTGTTATAATCTCCACCCGGCACAGCCAGAAGAGGACTGGCCACCCCACATAGCCTGGTTCCTCTCTAGGTTTCTTCCTAGGTTTTGGCCTTTCTAGGGAGTTTTTCCTAGCCACTGTGCTTCTACACCTACATTGCTTGCTGTTTGGGGTTTTAGGCTGGGTTTCTGTACAGCACTTTGAGATATCAGCTGATGTACGAAGGGCTATATAAATAAATTTGATTTGGATGTGTGACGTTTACATTGGGTAAGAGTTTGTTTTTGTCAATCTATTGTGTCTGTCTTTTGTCAATGGTATTCGTGTCTAACATAGTCATCCTTTCAAGTATTGCTCTGAGTGAAAAGGGAAATAGCCTGTGAGGATAACAACCATTATAGTTTAAATACGCTATCTAGCTAACCATCCATGTTGAGTCTATGGGAATGCTAACTGCACAAATGTCAGCGTTTAAATGAAATGTAAAAAAATGTATTTAATATTCCTCATGTTAATAAATCAATCTTTCAGATTCTATGCAGTTTGTTGAATAATTTGGAAAAGTGTGATTTATATTTAGCGACTGCTTCTTTGCAGTGTGTCAATGGGCCAGAATAGGCCATAAGGTGGAAGACAACAGCGTTCCATCAGGAACTGGGACAAGTGGGTGGGGCTACATAAGTTGAATAGCCTAATCAGGCTTCAATCTCTTCTCTCATCAACAAGCATGGGTTAAAAGAATAAACAGGGTTGACGATTTCTTCTTAAAATCAGCCATACATCCCTTTGTGACAGGGGGAATTGCAGCTTGTTGTGTGCAACAGGGGGTTGCAATTGAAACATTTCTAGCCTGCCTATTTATGAGTCACAGGGTTGACGCGTTTCTCTCAACCTGCTCAGTTTTCCACCACAAAACACTGGAAAATGTCCAAAGAGTAGAACCAGCTCACCTGCTTTTATAGTAGGATTTGACTATTAGATGTTCAAATGTTAGATCTTTTTTTTTAAGGAATAGTTTCATCATTTTAAAAATGAGAGTTCAGTTCACGTAACAGGGTTGACCTTAAAATGAGGGACAGACGTAAATGAATCACTAATCACATGAAATAAATCATCTTCAGAAATGACTGTCAAAGCAACAAAATAACTAGGGCTTTATTTTGGGGATTAAGTGGGATAAAAATCATCCTAGAAGTGACACAGGGTTGAATTTTTGCACTTTAGCAAGCCTTTAAAAAAATAAATTCTCGATGTGGTCTATATTAAAAGGGCACTTCATATAATGTAACAGGCTTTTAAAATACCATATTGCCACACAATGTCTATAAAAATAGCAATAGATCATTGTGGAACAACTTGCATATCACCAACAAACTGAAAACAAAAATGTAAAGGGATAATCAAACAGACATAGAAAGGGTGCTGTGTTCACTTGGGTCTTTTGTTGAACAGTACACATCTTAAAATTGAAATCAACTCAAAATGGCTGCCTAATGTTCATAGAGTTGGGACAGAGGCCAAAAGGGTTGTGAATGGGTACATAGGGGACATGCAGTGACCAGCCCGTGGACGGAACATTGTGGGACACACCTCTCCGCTGTGGCTTGGGAAAGTAGACTCCTCCCCCTTCACCTCCCTTGACACAATCAGCAGAAACTCTGACTGCTGGGCCCGCCCGTAACCTATACTGACAAGCTGCAACAACCAAATCAGAGCACAGAGGGATGCCCGGATCATGTATAAGACACAGAAAATATAACAGTTTTTTTTTAGGTTAATTTCCAATTCATGAATTGGATTGTTTGGGCGTTGAGGATTATGGGTCGAGGGAAGTACAAATAAAAGGAGGACATTTGGCTCCTCGTGGTGAGAGGCAGCGTTACCTGCTCAAACTTCCAGCCGTCAGACATGGTGGACACCATCTGGGTGAGCTCCTCCTCCTGGCACTGCAGCACCCGGTACACATGTTTCACTGGAGCCTGGGGAGAGAGCAGGGAGACGAGAGGGTATTCGAGTTGAATGAATTCTGGCTACACACACGATGGAGCAGGTGCATTGATTAACAGTGCACTCACAGCCAAAGGCCAGCAATCCCAAAGGGTAGGGGGGGGGGGGTTGGTGGTTCCTTTTAACATGAGTCTTCAATATTCCCAGGTAAGAAGTTTTAGGTTGTAGGACTATTTCTCTCTATACCATTTGTATTTCATATACCTTTGACTATTGGATGTTCTTATAGGCACTATAGTATTGCCAGTGTAACAGTATAGCTTCCGTCCCTCTCCCCTACCTGGGCTAGAACCAGGCACACATCGACAACAGCCACACTCGAAGCAGCGTTACCCTTGCAGAGCAAGGGGAACAACTACTCCAAGTCTCAGAGTGAGTGACGTTTGAAACGCTATTAGTGCGCACCCCGCTAACTAGCTAGCTATTTCACATCGGTTACACCAGCCATTAGGCTGACAGGCTTGAAGTCATAAACAGCACTGTGCTTGTGAAGAGCTGCTGGAAAAACGAACGAAAATGCTGTTTGGATGAATGCTTACGAGCCTGCTTCTGCAAACCATTGCTCAGTCAGACTGCTCTATCAAATCATAGACTTAATTATAACATAACACACAGAAATACGAGCCTTTGGTCATTAATATGACCGAATCCGGAAACTATCATTGCGAAAACAAAACGTTTATTATTTCAGTGAAATACGGAAACCGTTCTGTATTTTATCTAACGGGTCGCATCTACAAGTCTAAATATTATTGTTATATTGCACAACCTTCAATGTTATGTCATAATTACGTAAAATGGCAAATTAGTTCGCAATGAGCCAGGCTGCCCAAACTTGCATATACCCTGACTCTGCGTGCAATGAACGCAAGAGAAATGACACAATTTCACCTGGTTAATATTGCCTGCTAAACTGGATTAGTAGTTATAACTAGTGATTATCATTGATTGTTTTTTTATAAGATAAGTTGAATTCTAGCTAGCAATTTACCTTGGCTTCTACTGCATTCGCGTAACAGGCAGGCTACTCGTGGAGTGCAATGGTTAGACCGTTGGATTAGTTAACTGTGCGGTTGCAAGATTGAAACCCCTAAGCTGACAAGGTGAAAATCTGTCGTTCTGCCCCTGAACAAGGCAGTTAACCCACCGTTCCTAGGCAGTCATTGAAAATAAGAATGTGTTCTTAACTGACTTGCCTAGTTAAATAAAAAGGTATAAAATACATATTAAAAAAATTAAAAATTAAAAAAAATTAAAAAATCGGAACTCAGCGCCCAAGAATAAACTTGAAATCGGCCCTAATTAAATCGGCCATTCCGATTAATCGGTCGACCTCTAATCCAGCCTAACTAATGCAACGTAAAACTTGACAACTTTTTCCCCTCTGGCCTCCGTGGATTTAGTCACCCTAATTCTGGCCATCCTACAAAAGGGTACACACACCAATAACTTTTGAATGGATTATGATAACCAGTGGTCCAAACCTCATGTCTATCTACATAATTAACAAACCCAGAAAAAAAATAAAAAGGTCCCTTTTTCAGGACCCTGTCTTTCAAAGATAATTCGTAAAAAAATCCAAGTAACTTCACAGATCTTCAGTGTAAAGGGTTTACACACTGTTTCCCATGCTTGTTCAATGAACCAGAAACAATTAATGAACATGCACCCGTGGAACGGTCGTTAAGACACTAACAGCTTACAGACGGTAGGCAATTAAGGTCACAGTTATGAAAACTTAGGACACTAAAGACGCCTTTCTACTGACTCTGAAAAACACCAAAAGAAAGATGCCCAGGGTCCCTGCTCATCTGCGTGAACGTGCCTTAGGCATGCTGCAAGGAGGCATAAGGACTGCAGATGTGGCCAGGGCAATAAATTGCAACGTCTGTTCTGTGAGACGCTTAAGACAGCGCTACAGGGAAACAGGGCGGACAGCTGATCGTCCTCGCAGTGGCAGACCACATGTAACAGCACCTGCACAGGATCAGTACATCCAAACATCACACCTGCGGGACAGGTAACATGATGGCAACAACTGCCCGAGTTACACCAGGAACCCACAATCCCTCCATCAATGCTCAGACTGTCCGCAATAGGCTGAGAGAGGCTGGACTGAGGGCTTGTAGGCATGTTGTAAGGCAGGTCCTCACTAGACATCACCGGCAATAACGTTGCCTATGGGCACAAACCCCCCCCATCGCTGGACCAGAAAGGACTGGCAAAAAGTGCTCTTCTCTGACGAGTCGCAGTTCTCTCTCACCAGGGGTGATGGTCGGATTCGCATTTTTCGTCAAAAGGATTGAGCATTACACCGAGGCCTGTACTCTGGAGCGGGATGGATTTGGAGGTGGCGGGTCCATCATGGTCTGGGGCGGTGTGTCACAGCATCATCGGACTGAGCTTGTTGTCATTGCAGGCAATCTCAACGCTGTGCGTTACAGGGAAGACATCCTCCTCCCTCATGTGGTACCATTCCTGCAGGCTCATCCTGACATGACCCTCCAGCATGACAATGCCACCAGCCTTCCTGCTCAATCTGTGTGTGATTTCCTGCAAAACAGAAATGTCAGTGTTCTGTCATGGCCAGCGAAGAGCCCAGATCTCAATCCCATTGAGCACGTCTGGGACCTGTTGGCTCGGAGGGTGAGGGCTAGGGCCATTTCCCCCAGAAATGTCTGAACTTGCAGGTGCCTTGGTAGAAGAGTTGGGTAACATCTCACAGCAAGAATTGGCAAATCTGGTGCAGGGTCTCTGAGGAGGACATGCACTGTAGTACTTAATGCAGCTGGTGGCCACACCAGATACTGACTTACTTTTGACCCCCCTTTGTTCAGGGACACATTATTCAATTTCTGTTTAGTCACACGCCTGTGGACCTTGTTCAGTTTACATCTCGTTGTTGAATCTTATGTTCATAAATATTTACACATGTTAAGTTTGCTGAAAATAAAACGCAGTTGGCAGTGAGGACGTTTCTTTTTTTTGCTGAGTTTATTTTAACCATTGGTCAAAAGATACATATCCTTACAGAAGGGATAAGAGTTTTGAAGAAATACAAAAATCAATAGCGTGCGATTGGGAAGTTCACCGACCTGTGATGTTTTGCAGTCTCGTTCCCTGATCTTGTCCTTGAGGAGTTTTATTAATGATGTGATATTGTAGAATTCGGCTTCCTCCAGGACACCTTCAAAAACACACATTAAGAATTCATTCTGGTAGGAATGAGAAACATAATAAAAACAGACTGCAACAGAGGATACTTAAGAGCTGACGTTGGAAACCAACAGCTTCACTGTGCACATTAGTAGCAACATTCATCTCATATGTCTAGTCTTACCTTCCTCTGCCAGCTCCCTGTTGAGCACCAGCTTGCCATGCCTCAAGTAATTCAGTACCGGCCCAAAGTATGTGGGGTCTCGGTCTATGAGATAGGCACCAGTGTCATCCTGTAAATGGAACAGATAGAAAATAATTAAAGTCAAGATTTACAGTTCACCATTGTCAGACGAAGACCACAGAGTTGAGTGAAGAGAGGAAAACCACTGGACAGAAGTTAAAACACACAAAACCACATTGCATATATCAGGAAACAGAAACCCCAACATAAGCCCATATGAATGATGGAGGAAGCTACTGGGCTCATAATCCCTGCAGGTGTTGAGGAGTCATACACACACAGCCATCAACTATCACTCTTAGCCTTTATTCCCAGAAGCACTCAGAGTTTGATCCTCTTGAGCTCATAACCAGTGGGCATTCCCATATTCCAGTAAGTACTGTGAATAGAACATCCTGCCTTTATGTACATATCTACCTCAAATGCATTGTACCCCTGCACAGTGTTATGATACTCACCCACGTGGAGAAACCCATTATATTCGGCATATGTGACTAATAAAATGTTATAACCAGTGGTATTTAACATTTTATTTGTCACATATGCCAAATATAATGGGTGTAGACTACTGTGAAATGCTTACTTATGAGCCCATCTCAATGATGCAGTTTAAAAATAATGGTTACACTAGGAATAAAATACCAGAATAGAGCTTTATCCAGGGAGTACCAGTATCATAACACTGTGCAGGGGTACAATGTATTTGAGGTAGATATGTACATAAAGGCAGGATGTTCTAAATCACAGTACTTATAGGAATGCCCACTAATGATAAGTACTGTGATTAAAATATACATATATATAAAAAAAATCTTTGTCTCCTGGGGGAATGAGTTGTTGAAACAATTAGAGCAGAACAGAATGCAATTTGGAACAGGAGACTGAATCCACAGAAGGGACCAAGAGGGAAAACACGAGTACACCATCTTCAATGCAAAACAAGACCGAACAAATTACACAACCACCCTCTTCATTCCATTGAAAAACACAGAAGTCATTGAGATAACTGCAGATTGCTGACAAACTAACACGAGTCCACCGAGAACAGGGGAAAAATAGATAGTTCAAGTTACAATTAAATGGAAATGGTGAGTGAATGTCATTCAACAAAAATGAAAGGGGGGGGGGGGGGGGGGTGAAACCCAAAACAAATGTAACGCAAATCTTGCTAATGCAACAGGATGTGTGAATTTGCATACTTTTTAGTACTTGGCCTCAGCGATCTAGACAAATTAGCTGAGGCATTGAGCTGGCCCAACATAATTTACACAACACACGCTTCATTTTCATACTTTCCAGGCCTTGGTCAAACAAAGCTAGGCAAATTACACACCTCTTCCTTCACCATTGATAGACTGCCATCCAACATTGTTAAACCCATTAGGTCTTTCCAATAATGAGAAACTGTCTCAGAGCATTCTCTAAGGTGCTGAACCTGAAGATTCGTGGCTGACTGACCTCCTTTCCACAGCAAAAATACCCCACTGGACCCCCATGGGTTATGAACTAGTCCAAATGCTCTGCATATCAGTTCCTTAATATTCTTCTGCACACATTCATTTAACCATAGTTACAGGTGGAAAGTACAGGAGAACAGAAATAGGTCAGTTAATAAGACTCATTTTCTGGTGTAGCGGCACCTAAAACAAATAAAATAAAAACTCACAAACTTAAGTCCTGCTAAATTAAACAGATACAAGTACATAGTGAAAACATTACTGTGCCATGTTTGTACTTTGTGTGCAGCAAGGAAGGCTCATAGACAGTTTTAAGGACAGGCCACCTAGATTTAGAAGCAGGCCTCTGTGTTGCCATATCTGTACATCGTTTCGGTCTCTGGTTGATGCGTCAGCTCTGAGCTGAACAAGTGGCCTATCCTAGTGTTACGCACATGTCAAGAGTGTGCAAAGCCGTCATCAAGGCAAAGGGTAGCTACTTTGAGGAACCTCAAATATAATTTTGATTAGTTTAACACTTTTGTTGACTACATGATTCCACGTGTTACTTTATAGTTTTGATGGCTTCACTATTATTCTACAATGTAGAGAAGTTTTTTAAAAATTTTAAATAAAGAAAAACCCTTGAATGAGTTGGTGTGTCCAAACTTGACTGGTACTGTGCGTGTACATATTTTCGAAGAAGTCTGACCTTTTAACAGTTTCCCCGCCCGCCCGCCCCGCTTCTTCTACCACCATTTTCAAGGCACACATTCACTAGGCTCACAGCCGGTGCGCATTTAGCTGAACAATTTATGATGGATTAATGTCTCAAGTTCTAAAATGAACAACTCCTTTTAGAAGCCCCTGAAAGCTTTCCCTTCATAAGAGGCCGTTAAAGAGTTCCATCATGGCTGGGCTGGCAAAGGGGAAGGAAAAAAAAAAAAAAAAAAAAAATCACTCCTGTCCAAAGCACTCTCTGGGTGGGGAATATTCCTGTAGAGGAGAAAACAGGAGCAACGTAAAATATTTACTCTGCCTCGGAAACCATCAGTCGACAGGGAGACCGAGACACAGCTTACTGCTTCTCGATTATGCGACCGACTGAGCTGGCTAACTTCTGGAATGTTCCATCGCCATGTGGCCGGGCCACCAAGGCATCTACAGTCATCCATAGCATGTACAGTCATCCATGGCATGTACAGTCATCCATAGCATGTACAGTCATCCATAGCTAGCCTATTTTTTGCAAGTGCCCTGCGGTGGTGCCGACGTGTCACTGGTTCTGGCATGGTGTTTAGAGCGTGGCAGTGTGAAGGCAGCAGTGGAGGAGCAGGGAGCTGGTAGTGTTAAAATATTATTACTGCCTCCCTCCCCCAGGGTTCAGGCGGGAACCCAGCGCTGAATGCGGGCCGCACATCTCACCCACGTGGAGAACGCCTTCTCAGCAGGAAAATAGAGAGGAATATGAAAAGAATTAGATGCGAAAGGAACAAGAATTTCATGCAATGGAATTCTTGAAATATTGATGTTGCTCTCAAAACCGGAGAGCTGGAATGTCACTTGAGTGGCCCTGCATTTGGTTCAGATGAGTAGTCTGAGTTCTGTAAGCTTATGGTCCTGAAGTGATTAGATAGCGGACCATCCACAACTTACCTGACGTTTGACCCAGTATACTTGGCTGATAAAATACTTGTTCTACCGGCACTTTAAATTAGCCAAGAACTGTGCACAAAAATCAGTCAAAAATCAACTAAGATATGTGGCAGAAAGGACCCATAAGTCAGGTGAATATATAATACTATTCCAAAAAAAATAAAAGCAGGAAGAAGTGTCTTAAAATATAGATGCAGTTCCCTCTGGAAACAAGAATTTGGGAGAATCTTAGTTGTGGTGACCGTGCATACGAGTCTACTACACCCCCCCTACACACACTCTTCCTGGCTTACCCCAATGTGCAAAACAGGCTCCAGTCAACATGAATAATGCAAAGCTCCTTCTGAAGCGCATCAGCCTAGGTGACTGAAGACCAAGGCACTCATTTCCTGAGGTGGTAAACACAATACTGCATCGCCAAAAATAGAGCACTTGAATTAGCCATCAGCCTTTGGTGCTTCCTGTTCAAGTGAGGGGATGTGAAGTGACCAAAAAAAAAAAAACTGGCCTTGCACACCCCCATGTGCAAAATGAATACATGTATAAACATTTTTTGAAAGGTGTTGGCTATGGGGCTGACTATGGTTGATGGGAATAGCTCTTTTTATATTGAAGGTAGCCATTAGTCAAAGCTGCTGGCAGACAGGGATATGTAGTGCATTAGCCTGAGAGCCCAATCTGCACTTAGGCAGGGGATTGGGCTGGGCTGCTCCATTTATGATCAGCTGTTCACGTTTGGGCAAACCACCCAAAAACACACTGATTTAGGCTATTGAGAGATTAGGAGATTTGCATGAGCAAATGCAAATATGAAAGGAACTGAGAACAGTAAATCCAAGGGAATGTGTGGTAATGGAGATTAACGGTGCTAGTAGATGAGCGCAATGGAATATGATGGAGCATTACGAGAAACGAAACGCACACGGACGTTTTTTTTAACTGACAAAACAGTGCTGAGGCGGAGGTAGTGGTGGAGAGTCGACTCAAAAATAATTGATTCTTCGACTCCTTGCCCGTCGATTCCCGGTGTCGACTCCCATTTCTGGGTGTCAAGAATAGATTCCGCTAGGAAGACTTCTCGGCTCCTAGGAATCAGCATTTTTGCAACCGAGTGTTCTCGGAAGTAGCCAACGGCAACTACTCAAACTCTTGCATCCTTCACAGCAAATAAACTTAGGGGAAGGGCATAACTAGACAAGTAGGCCACCAGGCAGACAATCAGAGCTGAGCATTGGTAATCAAAAGCTGTATTTCGCAATTTCTTGGCTTACAATAGTTTCGCAAGATCATTACGTAGGGGCTAATCAATGAGTAGGCTAGCGTGAACTACACCACACGCAACAGACCGAAGACTGAACATGCACTCATCTTTCATAGCAAAGCGAAAGAGCAGGCGACAGCGAGAGAGAAGGGGGCAGGCAACAGCGAGAGAGAAGGGGGCAGGCAACAGCGAGAGAGAAGGGGGCAGGCGGACAGGCTATATACTCTCACAATGCCTCGTAAATTCACCAAAAGTATAGGATTAGACTATTAATGAGTATGGCAAAACTATTCTACACTGAACAAAAATATAAAACGGCAACATACAATTTCAAAGATTTTACTGAGTTACAAGGTAAATCAGTCAATTTAACAAAAAAATTCATTAGGCCCTAATCTATTGATTTCACATGACTGGGAATACAGATATGCATCGGTTGGAGACATAAATAAAGTAGAGGCGTGGATAAAAAAATATATATATTTACAAAAATGTCCGTATCTGGTGTGACCACCATTTGCCTCATGCAGCACGACATGTCCTTCGCATAGAGTTGCTCAAGCTGTTGATTGTGACCTGTGGAATGTTGTCCCACTCCTCAATGGCTGTGCGAAGTCACTGGATATTGGCGGGAATATGCTGTTGTACACGTCGGTCCAGAGTATCCCAAATATGCTCAATGGGTGACATGTCTGGTGAGTATGCAGGCCATGGAAGTAGTGAGACATTTTCAGCTTCCAGGAATTGTGTACAGATCCTTGAGACACAGGGCTGTGCATTATGTTGAAACATGAGGTGATAACAGTGGATGAATGGCACGACAACGGGCCTCAGGATCTTGTCACGGTATCTGTGCATTCAAATTCCCATCAATGAAATAAGTGTTTGTTGTCCATAGTTGATGCCTACCCAAACATAACCCCACCACGGGGCACTCTGTTCACAATGTCGACGTCAGCAAATCGCGCACCCACACGCGGTCTGCCCAGTACAGTTGAAACTGGGATTTATCCATGAAGAGCACACTTCTCCAGTGTGCCAGTTGTCAAAGGTGAGCATTTGCCCACTGAAGTCTGTTACGACACTGAACTGTAGTCAGGTCAAGGCCCTGGTGAGGATGAGGACCACGCAATAAGCTTCCCTGAGATGGTTTCTGACAGTTTGTGCAGAAATTATTCCGCTGTGCAAACCCAGTTTCATCAGCCATCCAGCTGGCTGGTCTCAAGACAATCCTGCAGGTTAAGAAGCCGTATGTGGAGGTCCTGGGCTGGCATGGTTACATGTGATCTGCAGTTTTGAGGTCGATTGAATTTCCTGCCAAATTCGCTTAAACGTTTGTGAGAAATTAACATTAAATTCACTGGCAACAGCTGTGGTGGACATTCCTGCAGTCAGCATGCGAAATGCCCTCTCCCTCAAAACTTGATACATCTGTAGAATTGTGTCAAGTGACAACAATACACAATTTAGAGTGGCCTTTTATTGCCCCCAGCACAAGGTCCATCTGTGTACTGATCATGCAATTTACTCAGATTCTTGATGTGCCACAACGGTCAGGTGAATGGAATATCTTGGCAAAGGAAAAATGCTCACTAACAGGGACTAAAGAGAATGAGAGAAATACGATTTTTGTGCCCATGGAACATTTCTGGGATATTTTATTTCAGCTCATGAAACATGGGATCAACACTTTACATGTTGTGTTTATATTTTGTTCTGTGTACATTGTGCCAGTGAATTGAAATAGAAAAAAATGTCTGTTTAATTAGGCCTAAATGTGCAATAAAAAGTATTGTGCCTATAGTTTATTTAATGAAACCCAGGCTGTTAATTTCCTAGGCAATAGATCGCTAAGCGACTGAGCTAAACTTTTTGGAAAGGGCAAGTTCACTTCCTCATCCAGTCTCAAACGCAAATACTGTTCAGCAGCTAAAAATATATTTATTAGGACGAAAGTCTACCATGGTTCGCTAAAACAATGATTATGTCAATTCCACAATTTAAATATTATGGGGACACGTATAGGCTGCTTGGCAACCAAGCACGAGTCATTAGTGTAGCCTATTATCTATAGTCTAGACATGACCTTGAAACATCTTCACGCCCAGTTACAAAAACCTCCACTCCAAGCTGCTGTCATAAGTGCAATTTTTTTTTTTTTTAACCCCACAGGTGGCAGTTTGGAGAATTCATGGATTGTGTTTTAAATGCTCAAAAGTACGGTACAATGCGGACATTTTCCTTATTACAAAAATATATGTTGTTCAGTTACTATTAATACACTGACCCTCAGTGACTGCCAGCCGCGGCAGCTCCGCCTCAGTGGGCGCAAAGGCCGTGCAGATCGTGCGCGAATTGCCAGCCATTTGCTACGAGGGGGAACTGCCCATAGCAAACAGCACAAAGTAAATGGACCGTCCTGGTGCAATCAGTCAGAACTTCTGGAGCTCCGCCCTAGTCTCCTCCCAAAGAGTCTCTCGTACGTGACCGTAGGTTGAAGATGGGAACCTAAACGTGACTAGATCTGGTCTATCAGATGAAGCTAAAGCAAAATGTAATTCACTTGTAAATAAATAAAAATCATAGAAGCCTGGGACCTGAAACCAGACGACTACAACGAATAAGAGTTTAAGGATTGACTAGCTAGAGCCTTCACATCGCCTCACATCGCGGATCTAGTAGTACAAAAAAAGCATGAGCAATTTTAATGTGGTTTGTCAGGTTCTACTGTAGGTGACAGGGCAAACATGTGCAGACTATAACAGCATAAATGCAGGTGTATCAAAGCATGATCAAATTAATTAGCCAGCTAGAGTAATTGTGCGAAGTAGAGAATTTGTTAAGCAGCTAGCTAGCTATATAGTTAGCTCCCATGCCAATGTCAAGACTTTCTAAACTCATAACCCGGAAATATGAAGTTACTTCAGAATGAACGTTAACTGGTTAGCGCATCATGCTTTTTAACATTAAGTTAGATAAAGTTTTCACTTGCATTTGCGTGCTTGTGGCGTTCTCCCTAATGCTCTCGTTCGTTCGTGAGCTGTCTGCTCGTTCTAAATAGTATAATCTATCCTGTTCAAAACAGTGGCAGCATGTGCAGCAGTGTTCATTCGGTTTTTGACATACCAAAAGTTTAATAGGTGTATTGATGTTGTTCAAATGCACAGATCACTTTATTTTTATTCAAAATTAACTACCGGTAGTTCGAAAACTAGCATTACATTTCTGTCATGCTGCTTTGTTGACAACCACAATCTCGCGTACCGGGTATTCAGCGGCCGCAGCTGTACTAATTCCGTCCGAATAGGCTATAGCCTATAAACATGGCAAATAACAGGCTCATCTGCGTAGAGTGCGCTGCATCATCCAATGGGATCTGTCAAGGCTGCGCCCAGCAGGAATATTCTAGTTCATACAACTCACCTATTTTCAAACAAAATAGGCCTTTATAAGTTAATAAGCTAAATGGGCAGCATCATGCTCATGCCAGTCCGCTCTAGAAAGCAACTTGTGTCTTCCAAGTAGGACTGCAATAATGAGGTGGTTTGAACGTGTATGCGCACACAGCCGTTTCAGCGTGTTTTGGGAGTCAAGCAAAAAACATTCTGGAGTAGTTCCCCCCTAGGCGGAGGGGAGAAGTGACATGCAAACTGCTGCTGACAGATGGACGAACAGAGTAGGGATGGGCATTGGGCACGGTTATTCGAATACTACAATATTCATTTCTTTTTGACAAAGATTTTAGGCCCATTTCAATGAAAAGGCTGTCTAAAATTAAATTCTCTGTGACATTGCTACATACAGGGATAGACCATGACATTACAAAATGTTAGTAAAACAAGTGTGCCCCATAAACAATAAGTACCTATGCAAAATTGAATTACAATTACACAATTAAGTTGGCCAAATGAGTAGGTTACAACGATTAACCCACAGGTAGGCTGTTTAATATGAGTTGTAGACAAGGACGCGAGGAGCGCAGCAAAAGCCTCAATTAGCCTTGATAGCTGGCTCACTAACTTAACTGGCTAGTGTAGCTAGCTTGCTTCTTTAAAAAAAATATATAATGCAGTCAAGACAGACACTCACAGCAACAAGTTTGTCCAACTTGCGAGTTGGTTTGGCTACTTTGTGTCAGACACGCCCAAGTGTACAACTGCAGCCCGCAATTTGGGGCCTTCCTGCATCAACTCAACCGTGTTCCAGATAAAACCGTGTTCGACAGGCGGGGACAGGTCTACCGGTCGCCCCGTTTCCAGCTAGCACAGAAGGCGGAGGGACACAGTGTGCTAGCTCGCCTACACCTCCTTTATACCGGAGTAATCTTTGCTCCTGCATGCTGAATACCTGCCCTCAACATTAACAGAATTGCAGGAAAACAATGCCTGACACCCGGGGGCAAAGGACACTACCGGTGTGTCTATAGCTTGCTACCGTTGTCGACCCTGCCTCTTCTTGTGGGGTTTATCAGCGGTTGGCATCCAACGTTATGGTGAATTACCACCATCTACTGTATGGAGCACCACTGCCTATGTACTGTAATGAAACAGCAGGGAGCAGGTCTCGAACCCTCGACCTTCGAGCCCGAGGTCATGCGCGCGTTCTACTTCGCCGCAAAAGCATGCTCATGCGGCACGGTCGATTTCCGCGCTTATAAACCCAGGGTCGTTACACTACCAAAGTCATAGCTTTAAAAAAAAAAAAAAGAAGATGCAGATGTAGGAATGCCCACATACAGGAACCCCCGAATTTCAGACTGCAGTTCCACCAAACCACCAAAATGTTTGTGTTCTTATCTCCAACAGTGCAGTAGTATGTAACAATACACACAAATCTAAAGTAAAATAATGGAATATATAACTTAAGCTGAGAAATGTCAAGAGTGGCATTAACTGAAATACTGTAGATACGCATGAGTAAAGCAGTATGTAAACATTTAATAGTGTAACACTAGTCACTTTAAAAAGGGACCAACGATTCCATGTCTATGTATATAGGGCAGCAGCCTCTAAGGTGCAAGGTGGAGTAACCAGGTGGCAGCCAGCTAGTGATGGCTATTTAGCAGTCTGATGGCCTTGACATAGAAACTGTTTTTCAGTCTCTCTGTCCCAGCTTTGATGCACCTGTACTGACCTCGCCTTCTGGATGATAGCGGGGTGAACAGGCCGTGGCTCCGGTGGTTGTTGTCCTTCATGATCTTTTTGGCCTTCCTGTGACATCAGGTGCTGTCGGTGTCCTGAAGGGCAGATAATCACAGAGGGCAAACTCTTGGGCAGACCGCACCACCCTCTTGGTTGCCATACCAGGCGGTGATACAGCCCAACAGGATGCTCTCAATTGTGCATCTGTAAAAGTTGAGGGTTATTGGGGCCAAGCCAAATTTCTTCAGCCTCCTGAGGCTCTTCAGCCTCACTGACCATAACAAATGATCAGTGATGTGTACGCTGAGGAACTTGAAGCTTTTCACCTTCTCCACTGCGGTCCCGTCAATGTGGATAGGGGCATGCGAGCAAGTCCCCATTGAAGAAAAAAAATGTTTTTTAAAAACACGCATTCCGACTATCCGGATATGCAAACAAAATGAACGATATAGTGTAATCATTTCAAAATGCCCAACCCTAGAACAGAGGCCCCTGATTCTCACCCAATACAAGCATACAGCCCATTCAGGGAGGGGAGTGACATCCCTTGGCTCCCCACCACACTTGGAAAAAAGCTAGAACATGAACTAAAGCCAGTGAAAGAGACATCCACACAAGCTGTTCCTTACAGACCAGACACACAGCCAGAGGGTGAAGGGGACTAAGGATGGCAGTCAGTGTGTGTGTGTGTGTGTTTAAAACAGAGCTAAAGTGGGAGAAAGGATAGCAAGACTGACAAAAAGGAGAGAGATGTTGGATATTCCGGCATTTTCAGGGCAGGTTACTAGGCCTACTAGAAACAGTAACAAAGACAGCAAAATTGCCATTTTCTATCTGGCTTTTATTTCAGCTGTCAGTCAACTTCCCTGCACTATGACAAGAAAATCTAAATTGCATGACAATCTTATTTGTAGCTAGGCCTACCTCAGCTAGCATTCTTCTCATTTTAAAAATGTCACAGCAAAACACTATTGGTCTACATTAACTCACGTTAACCTTGAAAAAAACAAGTGCATGCATTTCATTATTATCTTTGTGTGTGAGCAGCATCACACCAACTGGTGCTGCCCATACACAACTGCTTCTTCCTCTATGCCCAGCGGATGAATAGGAAATTCAACACACGTGGCTGGAATGTCATTCATGCAAGCATTCAAACCAGTTAGCCAACGCAGTTGGGCACTGGTTCATTCCTCGCCATACAGTAGTCTGAATCCCTTATGCCGCATTTCCATTGAGGATGTACCCCAAGCTCAGACTTCTGTTTCCATCTACACAGGCCGGCACCAGTCTCTCACTGGGCCACGGCTGACGTACCATCTGACTTGGAGCCAACTCATGGCCCTGGGTACTTTTCAGCTTATTGACATAATAGCCAACTGGACTGGGTCGCACACGTCCCACAGAATGTGGAACTCCTGTTTGTTCAGCGCACTGTTGACATCTGACACCGGAAATCCACGTAGCACATTGGGGCGAAACAAAGGAGCCCCGTTCATTTTCAATGAAGGGAAGCTAAGTGGGAAGGGGACCATTGAGCGATAATAGCATGGCTAAGGGAGCATGAACAGGGAGGGACCAAAGTTGGAGAAAGCTGAACATTATGTAAATATTCTGCTATTGACCAATCAAAGCTCGGTATAGTTTCCAGCCCCTACTGGATTGTCTGCTGATATCGAGCGCCAACGAGGGTGAAACAAGCTTGGCGATCCAAGTGTACTTGTTACACGGATCTAGGCCATGACTACCAACATTTTCACATGATTCTACATGCAAAATCAATTTGCACTCAGTTCACAAGTACTCTCGGCACGCAAACGCCATTGTTGCGTTCAAGCCTTAAAACAACAGTCTTGAATGATGCAGAGGTTGTTGATTCTGCTCGCCACAAGTATTTAGTGTCACAAGCCTGACGGAAACATAAAAACACTAGTAGTGACGGGTCTATTCCGAGTCTTTTCGGTGAGCCGGCACATTTCACTCCATCCAGTAAAACAAGTATGCTTATTTGGCTCTTCGTTCAAAATGCTTAAAAAGAGCAACTCCAGCATTATGGATGTGACATTTGCACACAAAATGAGAAACAAAATGTCTCACAGAATTGACCTATCAAGCATAAATGAAAATGTTAGTGTATATTTGTAGAACCCTATAGGGGAAGAGTAGACAAATTACAAAAATGTAAGTAGTATCATTGAATTAAACAACAACTTGCGTTTTGGATGTGACATATGGACAGGCATTCTTGGGAGAATGACACATTAGCAAAAGTTGGTGAATCTCAAAGTCTAAAAGGTCAAATATTAATAGCCACTTTGAAAGTAAGGCTTGGCTACACACAAAACCAATGAAAATATACAACAAAAAACACACTTGAGGAAAATGTACAGTCATGGACAAAAATTTAGAATGACACAAATATTAATTTCCACAAAGTTTGCTGCTTCAGTGTCTTTAGATATTTTTGTCAGATGTTACTATGGAATACCGAAGCATAATTACAAGCATTTCATAAGTGTCAAAGGCTTTTATTGACAATTACATGAAGTTGATGCAAAGAGTCATTATTTGCAGTGTTGACCCTTCTTTTTCAAGACCTCTGCAATCCGCTCTGGCATGCTGTCAATTAACTTCTGAGCCACATCCTGACTGATGGCAGCCAATTCTTGCATAATCAATGCTTGGAGGTTGTCAGAATTTGTGGGTTTGCGTTTGTCCACCCGCCTCTTGACGATTGACCACAAGTTCTCAATGGGATTAAGGTCTGGGGAGTTTCCTGGCCATGGATACAAAATATCGATGTTTTGTTCCCCGAGCCACTTAGTTATCATTTTTACTTTATGGCAAGGTGCTCCATCATGCTGGAAAAGGCATTGTTCGTCACCAAACTGTTCCTGGATGGTAGGGAGAAGTTGCTCTCTGAGGATGTGTTGGTACCATTCTTTATTCATGGCTGTGTTCTTAGGCAGGCAAAATTGTGAGTGAGCCCACTCCCTTGGCTGAGAAGCAACCCCACACATGAATGGTCTCAGGATGCTTTACTGTTGGCATGACACAGGACTGATTGTAGCGCTCACCTTGTCTTTTTTTCCAGATGCCCCAAACAATCGGAAAGGGGATTCATCAGAGAAAATGACTTTACCCCAGTCCTCAGCAGTCCAATCCCTGTACCTTTTGCAGAATATCAGTCCGTCCCTGATGTTTTTCCTGGAGAGAAGTGGCTTCTTTGCTGCCCTTCTTGACACCAAGCCATCCTCCAAAAGTCTTCGCCTCACTGTGCGTGCAGGTCCACTCACACCTGCCTGCTGCCATTCCTGAGCAAGCTCTGTACTGGTGGTGCCCCAATCCCGCAGCTGAATCAACTTTAGAAGACGGTCCTAGCGCTTGCTGAACTTTCTTGGGCGCCCTGAAGCCTTCACAACAATTGAACCACTCTCCTAGATGTTCTTGATGATCCAATAAATGGTTAATTTAGGTGCAATCTTACTGGCAGCAATATCCTTGCCTGTGAAGCCCTTTTTGTGCAAAGCAATGATGACGGCACGTGTTTCCTTGCAGGTAACCATGATTGCTAGAGGAAGAACAATGATTCCAAGCACCACCCTCCTTTTGAAGCTTCAAGTCTGTTATTCGAACTCAATCAGCATGAGAGAGTGATCTCCAGCCTTGTCCTGGTCAACACTCACACCTGTGTTAACGAGAAAATCAATGACATGATGTCAGTTGGTCCGTTTGTGGCAGAGCTCAAATGCAGTGGATTTGGGAGGGGGGGGGGTTCAGTTCATTTCAATGGCAAAGAGGGACTTTGCAATTAATTGCAATTCATCTGATCACTCTTCATAACATTCTGGAGCATATGCAAATTTCCATCATACAAACTGAGGAAGCAGACTGTGAAAATGTATATTTGGCCACAATTGTACAATTATGTGTGACTGTGCAAAATGTGTGTTTATATAAAGATATATTCACCAAATGTCATCTTAATACTTTTGTCTTCATCTGAAAATGCACTGTACCTCAAAGAACCAAGATATAACCAGTATATTGTATAGTTATTGCATAGGCTATTAAAGTGTACTTGTGAGTCCCATGAAAGCCCAAATGTGGTTAAAAAAATGCATTTACAATTCCTTATTTGAAAATCTCTGATTTTCATTGCGAATCAGAGTGCGGCATACCTCAATCATAGAAATATTTGCACTTTCATAATAACACTAGAGGAAAATTTTATGGATGTGACAGGGTCCCAAAAGACAGTTAGCAAATGACACTGCACTCCATTTCAAATGTACCAAATGACACTGCACTCCATTTCAAATGTACCAAATGACACTGCACTCCATTTCAAATGTACCAAATGACACTGCACTCCATTTCAAATGTACCAAATGACACTGCACTCCATTTCAAATGTACCAAATGACACTGCACTCCATTTCAAATGTACCAAATGACACTGCACTCCATTTCAAATGTACCAAATGACACTGCACTCCATTTCAAATGTACCAAATGACACTGCACTCCATTTCAAATGTACCAAATGACACTGCACTCCATTTCAAATGTACAGATGTTATCACCTACTGAGTAACAGAAAACACTGTTAAATGTATTTTTAAGATGAGGCTTAGTTTTGATCTAACACCCTTTAATCTGCCAGCACAGGCTCTGTGAAACAGTACCCCGTCCCTATATTGTCCACAAATTGACACAGGGACTGAACAACTTGACCTGCAGCCACCCAAGTCTGGTCATCCTTGGCTGGCAAGATGTACACAAATCGTTCCTCCTCAAGAACTGCATTTCAACAGCATCTGAGTCGGTCTATCTGTTACTAGTCCCACAAACTGCATGTATGCATGTACAGACACACACCAAACATTAGGAACACCTTCCTAATTAAGTTGCACTCCCCCTCTATAAAAGGCGTCGAAAGCGTTCCACAGGGATGCTGGCCCATGTGGTTCTTGATACAGACGAGAAACCGGTGCGCACCCAGCAGCGCTGCAGTTCTTAACACAAACCAGTGCGCCTGGCACCTACTACCATACCCCATTCAGAGACACATTTTCGTCTTGCCCATTCACCCTCAATGGCACACATACACAATTAATGTCTCAAATTGTCTCAAGGCTTAAAATATCCTTTAACCTGTTTCCTCCCATTCATCTATACAGATTTTAAAGGTGATTTAACAAATTACATCAATAAGGGATAATGGCTTTCATCCAGAGTCACCTGGTCAGTGTGTCATGGAAAGAGCAAGTGATCTTAATGTTTTGTAGACTCAGTGAATACCTCTAAACCTACACTCAGTGATTGATACACTGATTTCATTCCCTTGTTTGAGCGAGTTGGACTCATTCCTTCTCTCTACTGTATCTTGACATATGTCATTTTGCTGATGTCTTTCCTATTTAGGGTTCATCTTAATTTTCGTTACGTGAAATAGTAAAAAGGTTGAATTAAAATATAAACTACCCCTGGTGCAGGGTTTGCACTTTCATAGACATTTCTTGTCAGATCGACTATCACCTCATGCTTGACAGCTTTAGTTCACAAGCACGTGCAGGACAGACTACACAGATATATTGTCAATGACAGGGTACCCTCAAGGAAGTAAACAAACTCAGCATGACCGGTGAAATTGTATGGATTTTTAAGAACTTAAATTATGCAATGCTCCAGTTAGCAGAACAACATGATTGCAGTCCTTATAACGTGAGTAGACCCAAAATAGATCACACACACGATAAAAATGGCCAGCTAGCTTGTTTGCAAACAAGCACACTTCGGAAGCAATAGAATGGGCATGAACATTTGATCATGATCGCGTGGTACAGTGTTGCAGACTAGTGAGTTACGCTTAGAACGAGTAAGTTACTGACAGAGAAAGGAAACCAATTACACATCACCTAAGCACTTGATTTAAGTTAGCTTTCCACAGAAAGTTTGTATACAATCCTAATTGAAACACGTCCACAATAACAACCTTTCCTCAAAAACGTTACGATTGTAACACTGCCTGTCCAAATCAGCGTTCTTTCTATACTAGCACTCAGACACATTAAAAAAACATATTGTTTCATTAACCTTCCGACTTGGTCAGAAACACAGGGGGACAAATGATTACCAAAACAAATTCTGTGAGCCATTGCCAAAAGCTATGAAATCTGGTTGACTGAAAACTTATTTTGAGACTGTATCCTACTTTGTAGTAACAATAACATTCAATTTGACAAATGTAGTCTTTAAATACACACATTCAAGGTAAATATGAAATGTAGTTTAATTAGGAAATAAGCTATTTTGTTTAATGCTCAGGTTGAACTTACAATTTAAAAAACATTGCAAATCTACAATTTAAAGCACAAAAAGGTAGGCCACCATTATGTCACCCCCACAAATGTGCAGTCAAATACATTTTTACCTGGCCAAATTCTTAAAATGGCCTGCAAAAAAAAAAAAAAAAAAAAAAAGTTTCACACTCCCCACAATTTGTTTCTGCAGTGAGGATACACCACATTTAGTTACAAAAATAATGAACATATATGCAGAAAAACATTGTTTTAAACTCAAAAAGCAGTAGTAGCTGTATGCAAATCACAGCTGAACGGCTCTTTCACAGATGCAATTCGGTTTCCCGACGTTCACCAAAAAGACCGTTCGACCAATCACTTAAAGCTGTTATTAACATAAAACACTTGCAGCAATTGATGTTTAATTCTCAATGGAAAATACCAGTGTCCTTAAACTGGACATGGTCACCAATACAAAAAACAAATACAATTAATTATGGCACTGAAAATACAAATTTCAATAAGGTAATATGCTATATTGTTAAGACTTATGTAGGCACTCAATGCCAAACTAATACCCAAGCATTGTAACAAGTAGTCAGAGTAAAGACAGCACTGGAGGGGACGACTGGCGAGCCATTTCAGGAAGCTAAGATGACAATGCATGATCATTAAATGTCCTTGAGCTAATTCTAGTTAGTCTACGTTGTATCAACCAACTCTTACAATTTTTGTAGCTACCTTGGTAACTAGAGAACCAGTTATGCTCTCCTGCTAGCTAGCAAACAGTACCAACTAGATACTTGTGTGTATGTGGACACCCCTTCCCTTCGAATTAGTGGATTCGGGTATTTGCTGACAGGTGTATAAAATCGAGCACAGATGCATGCAATCTCCATTGACAAACATTGGCAGTAGAATGTCCTTACTGAAGAGCTCAGTGCCTACCAATGTAGCACGTTATAGGATGCCACCTTCCCAACATGTCTACCCAGGCCAACTCTAAGTAATGTTATTTTCAAGTGGAAACATCTAGGAGCAACAACGGCTGAGCCGTGAAGTGGTAAGAGCACATAAGCTCACAGAATGGGACCCCCAAGTGCTCAAGGGTGTAAGAATCTGGAAGCAATGTCAGCACAAGAACTGTTCGTTGGGAGCTTCATGAAATAGTTTTTCATGGCCGAGCAGCCGCACACAAGCCTAAGATCATTGTGCGTAATGCCAAGCGTCTACTGGAGTGGTGGAATCAAGCTTCACCATCTGACAGTCTGACAGACAAATCTGGGTTTGGCGGATACGAGGAGGAGGACACTACCTGCCCCAATGCATAGCGCCAACTGTAAAGTTTGGTGGTGGAGAATAATTATCTGGGGCTGTTTTTCAGTTCGGGCAAGGCCCCTTAAATCCAGTGAAGGGAAAGCTTAATATTACAGCATACAATGACATTCTAGACAATTTCGTGATTCCAACTTAGTGACAACAGCTTAAGGAAGGCCCTTTCCTGTTTCAGCATGACAATGCCTCATGCACAAAGCAAGGTCCATACAGAAATGGTTTGTCGAGATCAGAGTGGAAGAACTTTATTGGCCTGCACACAGCCCTGCCCTCAACTCCATCAAACACCTTCGGAATGAATTGGAACACCGACTGAGAGACATGGAATAATCGCCCAACATCATAACCAACCTCACTAATGCTATTGTGGCTGAATGGAAGTAAGTCCCCACAGCAATGTACCAACATGCTGCTTTAGCGGGATGGACCATAACTCCACATTAATACGCATGATTTTGGAAGGAGATGTTCGACGAGCAGGTGTCCACATACGTTTGGTCATGTAGTGTACGTCGTTTGACGGCTGTCGGAATCTGGAATTAACGTTAATAAACTAGCTAGCTAGTAGTCGTTTGCAATCGGTCATAAAATATCCCTTTCACTACATTATACCATTACATTTACAGACTACCTAGTTAGGCGAACCCATAGACTTTGAATTATTCACCATTGACACAAATTACTTAAATGTAAATGACACAAGAAACCCGGAGAAGGCTAGCTAACTCGGCTAACATTACCTTATCAGAGTCGAGGTCGGGGTCAGCCTGGCTCAGTCGGTACAGAAATGATTTCGGATCTCGGCACAGCGTCTGTCGTGTTGTTAAGAAATACGTTCCCCCCACGTTCAATCGAACCCATTTGGATGCCCCGTTACTGGTTGAGTGGGTTTTTTCCCCGGTAGAATGAGTCAAACACCTCCGATAAACGGAACCACAAGTATCGGAGCTGTTTTCTGCCATCCCCTCTTCTACGCCCTCCGGTATGACTGGGTGAGGCTGTTGACAGGAAGCTTTTCCTCTCCAGTAGGCTCCACGCCATTCACTGGGCTGCGTTCAGTACGAAAAAAACGTAAAAGGTGCTGTTCTGAACGACCAGTTTAAAAAAAGAGGGGATGGGTTGTGGATTGAAAATACACCGCTGCCCGTTAAATAAGTCACTCATTGCTTCCAGACACAACATCCAAATGGCGCAAACGCACCTCATAGTCCCGGAGTATCAAACTCACCACGGCGAGCCGAAGCGTTTATTATTTTCAACCAATACGACCAGGTGAGGCTATTTCCTTACTAATTTGTGACCTTAATTCAATCAAGTACAAAGGTGGAGCGAAAACTTGCAGACAGTCAGGCCTTTGTGGAATGAGTTTGACACCAAGTTTGTTCAAGACATGAGCAGCTATAAAAAGAACCGGTTCAAGAACGTGGGGCCGTGTCGTTCAGTACAAGCAGTTACGAAACGCAGCATACGTTTAATCGAACTGAATGCACCCCAGGCGATACCACTCATTTTCCTCCATCTACTAGAGGCCTACCACACCACTTATAGCATAATATGCAGTGAGCAAAGGGCAGAAAACTGTCAAACGTATCTCTGAAATACATAACATTCCTATCAATGTACACAACATATTATTGAAATCAGGATACAGTAGACCTACATTTCTACAGCTATGTTGGAATTTTAACACTTGCAAGCCTTTATATTGTATCAATGTAACACTATGCAGAAAACTGATGGACAGATGCATGACTGCTGAAACATTACAAATGTATTATGTCTGGTTGTAACAGAAGACAAGAGGCATGGTTTTATTGTATGCCTAAATCCCTACATGCTTTAATTACTGGACTACCAAGCATTACGTGGAAAATTCATCATTCAACTACTGACCTAGCGCACAAATAATCAGAGAGAGAGAATGAACAGATTCATTAAATTATCAGAAATATGATTAAATTACTGAGCAAATAGAAAATGTATATGATATAGTAAGAAAAAAAAGCTGTAAAATATTATAGTTTACAATAATTATTCACATTCAAAGGCTTTACATCTCAATACATACACAACATGGCCCCTGAACATGACTTCAATCCAAATATGATTCATATATTAGAATTTAAATAACACAGAATGAACTAGAGGCTAAACAATAGCCATCAAATAACCTTATACAAGAATAAAAATACAAAAACTGTATCCTAATATCATTGCATTTCTTGCTTCAGAGTTCAATAATACATTGTCTGTACATCACAGTTCTAGTCGGTTACAAACCAGGTAGAGTATTACATACAATGTAACCGACTGCCGCCCAACTTGATAAAAAAAAAAAAGTCTAGCAAGAGAGCAAACACTTTCTATAGTGTTTCCTTACTTTAGAGAGATAGATACAGCAATTTCATCTCTTATTTGGATCAGATACCATTTAGCTGACATCAAAGCACGTTCAGCCCAAACCAGAGGCCTGCGGCTACTATTCACTCGCTCCAGTCACAAAAGGCAAATCAATCGCTTGATACATGGGCCATAATTGGGCCAGGTATCACATTGTAGAAAAACCATAGGAACACTCCCAATGAACCTTGATAACCCAAACAAGGCA
Source organism: Oncorhynchus gorbuscha (assembly GCF_021184085.1). NCBI lineage: Eukaryota > Metazoa > Chordata > Actinopteri > Salmoniformes > Salmonidae > Oncorhynchus > Oncorhynchus gorbuscha. The sequence goes on from NC_060183.1 coordinate 23,741,718, forward strand.
AAGCTGCCAACTTGCCCTGGGACTACAGCCTTACTGTGATTGCTTCCAAGAAATGATAGTATTATGGATGTAATGCTCTGTTGATGCTTTCCTTATCACCAAAGCTGTTCAACATGGTGGTCAGCATTAGATTTAGTTTTAAACAGGACATACTTAAGATGAGCCGACAATCCCCACCCCCAAAAAACTAAAAGTATTCAAACCACAAAGAAATAGCCAGTGAATGGTAAAGAACAGCCAAATAATTCAATAATATTAGCCATGGTTGCCAATGCAGTCAAAATACCCACCTTAACTTTAATAAAACTACATCGCCAGTGCCCTGGGAGAGAAGCAGACAAGGCTGAGCTACAAAACTGGCCATGCAGGAAAGCTAAGCAGGTCTTATGATAAGAGAGTACAAGCTAGTGGCATGTTCACCTACCCCGTATTGGCAATGTAATGGATCTACTATTAGGGACTGTCCTTAGTCTCAGTCTACGGAGAACCAATGCTGAAGCAGAGCTACGCCTCACTTTGGGGACCAGCGATCCACTCCGAAACATTAACCTACAGACCCAAACTGAACTGCAATCATTAAGTACCAAGAGCCTTGAAAACCAATTAAAATATTATACTCTGTGGACAATGGGGGTCAGACTAAAAATATAGTTTATTTGGTTAGTGCCTGGTTGCAGTGAGATACTGAACCAGGCAATAGTCTGCTCTAAGTATGGAGTATGTGAAGTTCAGGTCTGATCACAGAGGCATACAATGTTGGATTAAGAACTGGGTTGAGTGTCATACTGTGTTGGGATAGGCTCTAGTATACAAGTGATGCTGGATTATGTTTTGTGGTTGAACAAGGAAACCAGTCCTTGCACTCAGGTGGTCCGAATGGTACCTTATGCCAGTGGAATTATACAGACAAGCCTGTCCTCTCCCTTTCCCTTGCAGAATATACAAGATGCCGATGTGCATGGAAGCAGTCACATCAACACGTGGAAAAATGCATTTAGAAGCCTCACAGAGAGCACAAAGAACAAGCAAAGCATACCTTAAATCCCATGGTCTTTTTTTCTCCCTATTGGTTCTGCTTATTTCAGAGAAGGAAAATAAACAAGGTCTAGATGCCATAGATGCTAGCGTCTCTAAAATAGTTTTTTTTTCTCTTCTTTTTTTTTTTACATTGCTGTGAAGGGCACTCAGGAGGGTGTTACTCTGCTCCGTGATCAGCCTCAGAGCTTGGAGGAAGGAGTGGCGCAGGAGGAACTGCTCTCCTATAGGCCAAGATTTTGGTGCTTGTGATAGATCTTTCTCCACACTTCCTGGATCTTCTTACACCACTTGTCTGCATTTCCACTCGGGTCCATCAGATAGTATGTTCGATTGGGCTGTAAATAAATGCCAACAAAGATCAAATTTTAAAAAACTATTAAAAGCTGAGAAAGTCAATAGTCAGAAGAGACCAGAGTTTGTGATGATGTCAGTTTGAAGCTACAAACTGTTGCTTTTTGCCAGTATACTTTTTTCTACAGTCATTACAGTGTCGTCAATAAGTGTTAATTGCAGTTAACATTTACCGTGTGGACAAAGAAGGTCTTAAAGTTCTTAGCCTCTGGACGCAGCTCAGGCGACCAGGGGATCTCCCCCTTCAGGACCTTGTTGACAGGGTCCACGTAGTACAGGTGTGGCCCTTCAGTGAGGAGCAGCTGTCTCCGTCGAGCAAACAGGCCCTGCAATGGAATCATGAGACATGGCATGAGATCACCACCAGAGGGGGCTAGTTCTAAGAGAGTGGCATTACACACCAGAGGTGGTATTCCCCTTCGCTGCTGACCTAGAATCAGCTTTCTCCAGCTCAAACAAGTGAAACTACACACAAACACTGCTCCTCATTGTCAACAACTAAACATTTGGTAAGTTCAAAGTGATACTCTTATGAACTTACTTACTATGAAAACTCTGGAGATGTGATGTAAAGTTTGGCTTCCACTCACCTTCCGTTTATCCACTGGGCCCATTTTCAGGATCAAATTATTCTCAACAAACTGGTGCCTGCGTAAGCCAGTAATTGTAAGGGTTATGAGCAAGTACTTCCAAGCAAAGCTAAGCAATGTAAACAAAAGTTCTTACAACACACTTCAAACTATCAATGTACATTCCAACGTCAAATGTTCATGGTCAAACCGAATTAAAAAATAATAATAATTGCAATGAGAGAGTTCCTCAGAGTGGGGCTCACCAGGGGTTTCCACTCGTCTGTTTGTCCAGCAGCAGCTGCTTCTCCTCCTCGGAGAACAGCAGGTCCAGCTCAAACGAGTTGTTGTCCAGGTCGTGGATGTACTGCTCGATGTTGCTGCTGGACCTCTGCGGCGCTGGGGGAATGGTCTCAGGAGTGGAGAGCGAGTGGGACGAGCTGGACTGGGCCACCTGCATGCTGCTGAACTGGCTCAGGAGGTCGTCATACTGGGGAAATACAGGAGATGGGGGCAGAAGGTGGTTAGTTGGATTATTGCATGGGCTTTTACATGGCACAAAGATATAGATCCTATGAATTAACAGGATTCTTGAAAAATCACCACAAGCCAATATGACACGGTGGCCAAGTTACATGTTGCCAAGTTCTAAGTATGGGTGGAAGTGTCTCACGTTTCCATAGCAGTCCTCGTCATCCTCAGACATGGCTGGCAGGTAGGGGGTGAGCTTGGGTGGAGTCTGCACATGGAGGTCTCCCCAGGAGATGGTCTCAAAGAACGGGTGTCCCCTCAGGGGGTCGTACCCTCCCATCTCCTCGCAACCGATTCTCTTGGAGGGGTCCAGCGACTGAGAGAAACAGAATCGCATTAATATACGCAAACACACTGATCCATAGCCTTCTAATCTTACTACAATTTATTAATCCAGTCTGTGGATAATCGAGAGATTCACCATAACATGTTGTAGAATCCTGTACTACAGTGCTCATATTACAGAAATACTTTGAATATATTGATGAAAACAAGACCTACCAAAAGCTGTTCAACAAGATCTTTCGCTTTGGGGAAGAACTTCTCTGGAAATTCATACTCCAGCTTGATTATCTTCTGGAATATTAGATACTCGTTTCTGGTCGGAAGTAAGCACAGAAGGACAGTTTGTGAAGTAGAAGTAAGAGCAGCTCCATAAAATGTCATATCCAGATGAGTTTATCACAAGTTTAGTACTAGCCTAAAACAAAAAAGGTGAGAGGCCACAAGCAGACATCGTGCTCTACTTACCCAGCTCTGAAGGGTGGTAGCCCAGCCACCAGCTGATAGACTATGCATCCCAAGGCCCAGAGGTCAGAGCTGAAACACACAACCAGTTGATATCAATATGATATCCTATCGGAGAAGGACAGACATTCACTAACTGCATGGGAAAACAATGCATTGGCACAACACTGAAAAGGAGTAGATGAAAACCGAGCGAGTTATGAAGAGGTCCTCCATGCTCGAATCCCAGTTACCTCTTGCAAGCAGATTTCTCTGTCAGCAGCTCTGGAGACACATACTGCGCAGTTCCTACAAAGGAGTTCGCTCTCGCTGCAAAACAATAAGGGGATGTGACTGATCAAAACAGTAAAAGAGATCAAATTTGGGTATTAAACTAAAAACATCAAATAAGGGAATGTTCAGGGAGGAATAAATTGCAATTATTGCTTCCTGTTGATAAACATCTACCTTGTTTGCTATCGGAAGATAATTGCTTTGCTGTTCCAAAGTCTGTTATTTGGATGTGCATGTCTTCGCTCAGTAAAATATTCTCAGGTTTAAGGTCTCTGAAAGACAAAATAAGCAAATGTGAGGGAACCTAGTCAACCTACATTTTCAATAACAGAATATGGCATAGCAAGAAGGGCTCATTTGTGTTAAGTCTAGTTATTCATACAAATATTGTAAAATGTCATGTAAAAATGTATTATATAAATTGAACTAGAATATCCTGTAACATATGACAGGCTTACCGGTTCAGACATTTCCTACCTGTGAATAATCCCCTTCTCATGCAAATATTCTAGTGCGCAAACAATTTCCGCCGAGTAGAATCTAGTACAGGTCTCATCAAAAGAACCGATTTTGCGAATATATTTCAAAAGCTCTCCATTCTTAGCATAGCTAAGGCCAAAATCTGATAGCAAGTTGTTAAGGAAAACTACACGTCAAAGGAACACAAACAAGAGACAAAACATTTTAATCATACAGACAAGATAAGTTGCTAAGCAAGTGGGTGATGCAGCCAGGCTCCGAGTCATCGTGGTCTCGTCTTATTAAAGGATACACAACTTTTCATCATCTTGAAATGTAAAGTAGAGTTTGACAAAGAATGGGTGATCTAGGTTTGACATCACATCCCTTTCTCTTTTCACGTACTGTGCCTTGTTCTCCTTCATAATATGCCGCTTCTCCAAAATTTTTACTGGAAGAGAGAAAAGTTAGGAGTGAATTTGAGGGTAAATAGCAGAAAAGAAAACACGATAAACAGAAACTTTGCACTTCTGACAATCCTTAACCTGAGAAAATACCATTGAAGAGAAACAGTATTGCACATGGAAGCGGAGTTCGACGTGAATGCCTACATTTCAACTTACTTGCATATTCTTTTGCCGTTGCCTGTTCTCTTGCAAGGACAACCTAGAGAAAAAAAATATACAATGTTTGAAGAAAATATATTTCTACAACTAAAGCAGTAGACCACTTCATCACCATGGTAAATGAGGTGCCAGGCTAATTTAAAATCAATTGAAACTACTCAGCCATTCCTTTACAATAAACATTCATTGAAGTTGAGTCACTGGAGTATATGACTACAAAAATGCTTGCGTGTAACACCATCTATCTGAGACTAATTCGTAAGTAAAAATGGAATGCAGGCTACATACGGTTGAGAACGAGCCCTCTCCTAGTATCTTGCCGAATTTGAAGTCCTCTGGCCTCTTTTTGCGCGGCTGGGGGACCTGCCGGAGCTCGGAGCCCTGGCTGGTAGGCTTGCCTGGAGCCCGGGACTCAGAGGTGGGGCCATCCATGCTAGGACAGTGGCTGCTACTTGCGCCTGGGATACCAAGTGGCGAGCAGGAGTCGGGCTGATTTCTTACCATTGATGGATGTGGGCAGGAACAGATGACAACGCTGGATTGAATGGGCACAACATCATACTGTAAGGTAGAGGAGAAAGGGGCGACATTAGGTGACTTACCCACAGCATAGGCATGATTGTCTGTCTAGACAGACAATCTAAATCATCAAATTTTGCTCAATCATTCTCAGTTATGTGAACAATTGAGGACAACAACCAACCGAGCCACTGCCTGTTCACCCCACTATCATCCAGAAGGCGAGGTCAGTACAGGTGCATCAAAACTGTGACCGAGAGACTGAAAAACAGCTTCTATCGCAAGGCCATCCGACTGTTAAATAGCCATCACCAACACATTAGAGGCTGCTGCCCAATATACATACACTTGAAATCACTGGCCACTTCAATAATGGAATACCGGTCACTGTAATGTTTACATATTTTGCATTACTCATTTCATATGTATATACTGTATCTTAAGTCTATGCCGATCTGACATTGCTCATCCAAATATTTATATATTCTTAATTCCATTCCTTTACTTAGATGTGTGTATTGTGAAATTGTTAGATATTACTGCACTGTTGGGAGCTAGAAACAAGCATTTCGCTATACCAACAATAACATCTGCTAAACACGTGTATGTGACCAATCAAATTTGATGTTTAATGTCTTGTCTCAAACGCACCAATAGCGTTTTCCTGTCGAGAGTACTTATAAAATCAGTTTGCACGGTCTTCACATGTATAAATGCATGAAAATGTCTGCAGTTAGACGTCAACAGTGCAGTGAACAATCGGTAGATGAATGGGAAATCCACATTCGGTGCGATGTGTGTAGTGTAAAGGGTTAAATGGATAGGGCTTAATTGAAATGTTTCTAACAGAAGAAATATTGAAAGCAGATGCATAACCATGGTAGCAATTAAAAGGGAACAGTTTAGAGATTATGGAAAAAAATGTGACCAATAGTGAGTACACAACCGTTCACCTGATAAGACTCAATCCAAACATTATAATTGATTTTATGTGCATTTTACATTTGACTGTACTTTTTGCCACATTTGTTGATAACGAAATCTGAAAATACACTGGATACTAGAGGTCGACCGATTATGATTTTTCAGAGCCGATACCGATTATTGGGGGACCAAAAAAAGCAGATACCGATTAAATTGGCCGGTTCTAAAAAATGTATTTGTAATAATGACAATTACAACAATACTGAATTAACACTTATTTTAATATATCAATCAAATCAATTTAGCCTCAAATAAAGAATGAAACATGTTCAATTGGGTTAAATAATGCAAAAACAAAGTGTTGGAGAAGAAAGTAAAAGTGCAATATGTGCCATGTAAAAAAAGCTAACGTTAAGTTCCTTGCTCAGAACATGAGAACATAAAAGCTGGTGGTTCTTTTTAACATGAGTCTTCAATATTCCCAGGTAAGAAGTTTTAGGTTGTAGTTATTATAGGACTATTTCTCTCTATACCATTTGTATTTCATTAACATTTGACTAATGGATGTTCGTATAGGCACTTTAGTATTGCCAGTGTAACAGTATAGCTTCAGTACCTCTCCTCACTCCTACCTGGGCTCGAACCAGGAACACAACGACAACAGCCACCCTCAAAGCAGCATTACCCATCGCTCCACAAAAGCAGGGGGAACAACCACTCCAAGTCTCAGAGTGAGCGATGTTTGAAACGATATTAGCGCGCACCCCGCTAACTAGCTAGCCATTTCACATCGGTTACACGAGCCTAATCTCGGGAGTTGATAGGCTTGAAGTCATAAACAGCTGCTGGCAAACGCGCGAAAGTGCTGTTTTAATGAATGCTGTCGTGCCTGCTGGTGCCTACCATCGCTCAGTCAGACTGCTCTATCAAATCATAGACTTAATTATAACATAATAACACACAGAAATACGAGCCGTAGGTCATTAATATGGTCGAATCCGGAAACTATCCTCTCGAAAACAAGATGTTTATTCTTTCAGTGAAATACGGAACCGTTCCGTATTTTATCTCCATAAGTCTAAATATTCCTGTTATATTGTACAACCTTCAATGTATGTCATAATTACGTAGAATTCTGGTAAATTAGGTGGCCCAAACTGTTGCATATACACTGACTCTTTGTCCAATGAACGCAAAAGTGACACAATTTCACCTGGTTAATATTGCCTGCTAACCTGGATTTCTGTTAGGTAAAGATGCAGGTTTAAAAATATATACTTCTGTGTATTGATTAAGAAAGGCATTGATGTTTATGGTTTGGTACACATTGGAGCAACGATACGCACCGCATCGATTATATGCAACGCAGGACACACTAGATAAACTAGTAATATCATCAACCATGTGTAGTTAACTAGTGATTATGATTAATTGTTTTTTATAAGATAAGTTTAATGCTAGCTAGCAACTTACCTTGGCTTACTGCATTCGCGTAACAGGCAGTCTCCTCGTGGAGTGCAATGAGAGGGAGAAGGTTAGAGCGTTGGACTAGTTAACTAAGGTTGCAAGATTGAATCCTCCGAGCTGACAAGGTAAAAATATGTTGTTCTGCCCCTGAAGGAGGCAGTTAACCCACCATTCCTAGGCAGTCATTGAAAATAAGAATGTGTTCTTAACTGACTTGCTTAGTTAAATAAAGATGAAATAAAGGTGTAAAAATGTTTTATTTTTTTATTCAATTTAAATAAATAAATAATTTAAAACAGACTTTTCGGTGTCCAAAAATACCGATTTCCGATTGTTATGAAAACTTGATGTCGGCCCTAATTAATCGGCCATTCCGATTAATCGGTCAACCTCTACTGGATACATTCAGTAACATGATAAGAATAATGCGATCATAGCTGTGCCATTGAGGAACTAAAGCACGCACACTTGTTTTGTTTGGAACATAGCCCTGTATCCCCTACATCACACAATTAATGTTGTTAACACAATCCAAAAACGGTCCAGTAGAAATCGCAATCTGGGTAAGGTGGGCATCATTTGAAAGCTAGTAATACCGCCAACATTAGAAAATAGGATCTTACATTGTTCGGCTGTCACAAGGCAATTCATAGAGGCAGATTGTAATTGTGGTGCGCATAGAATGGAGTCATGAGGGCATTCAGATGCGTGGTCAAATTTTCTTCACAATACAGCAAACAGACTCATTCTGTTCAGAATGACCCAAGGCATAAAGCCATGTCATCTTTTAACAGTACATCAAACGTAGTGATCATAAAACTCATGTAATATACAGTGTCAACGTTTATGATATAGAAATGTGAAATGCACATTTGGACTCAAGGGTGTTTGGCTTGCTTGTATGACAAAGGTACTTATTATCCTCAACCTCTCATTCCAAATACATCAACTCCTCTTAATTAACAGCATTTCCCTCACTCAGACGAAAAACTATTACAACAGTTTCCAATAAGCAGGAGGGATGGAGGCAACTTCTTGCGGTGTGCAGCACTCAAGTTCAGAACGGCTGTCAGGAAGCGCAAACCCTGAGCTCTGAAGTCCTGTATAGCATATCTTACTGTACAGCCAATTTAGGCACACAGACATTTTCAAACTCTATATGGGTAGGAGTGTAAAGGGCTACGCTATGCCATGTTCAGTTACGGTTCTTTAAGAGTGTAGGTGTGAAAAAACAGCTCAAACTCTGTTCTCTGGAGGATCTGAGGGCCCCATAAGGAGGCAGGCTAACTCAACCTAGACATGTGCAGGAAAACACACTGTACCAAACTGTCGACATGTGCATGAGAGAATCTAATAATGACATGTTAATTTGGGGTGACAGGGTAGCCTAGTGGTTAGAGAATTGGACTAGTAACCGGAAGGTTGCAAGTTCAAATCCCCGAGCTAACAAGTGAGAAATCTGTCGTTCTGCCCCTAGGAACCCACTGTTCCTAGGCCGTCATTGAAAATAAGAATTTGTTCTTAACTGACTTGCCTAGTTAAATAAAGGTTAAAAAAAAATCCCCACTGTCAGGGGACGGTATTTCCTTTGCACTTTTGAGTCATGTGTTGTTTCTATACATTCTGTCATGTCTGGAAGACAGGTTGGCTAAGTGTAATAAGGATAGCTGGCAGGGTTCCAAGCCTGGCAGGGCTCCAAGCCCAAGTCTGAGCACAGGTGAAGAGCATTATGTTCTATTTACAACCTTGGGGCTCGTTCCACTCAAGACACGCTTAGTTGAGGATGAGGCAAAACTTCAAGGCAACAAAAATGACATTAATATAACGTAGGCATTCTTGAATCATCTAGCTATTTAGGTCATCATGATCAGTAAGTGACCTCATACCTTATGCTCACTATGGGGCAATTTAATCACAAGGGGTGGAGATGTATCTAGTTGACAAGACAATGTGAAGTAGATAAACTCCTGACCCAACCCTTTCCATGGAATACAAATCCCACTTACGTCCTCCAGTGAGAGACGTCAAATGGTCGACACCAAATGCTTATACGATTAAATTCATGACAAAATATATATATTTTTATTGACTGGTGCTCAAAAAACAATTATATCACGTGGTGCATTTTCCTAAGCAAATAGCTAACTAGCATCCCGCCTACCATCCTGTCATTAACAAGCTAGCTAATCTTAAACAAATTAGCATTGGATAGGAGTTTGCGAATGTGAGCGAGGACGCCCAATGGTTGTTTCTTTTAGTAAGCAAGCATCACGAATGTTCAGAATCTTTAAAATGGCAAACATACAAGCACTATCTAAAAGACCTATCACCGGCCAAATGAAAAGCTTTAGATTTTATAAATATCCAATCCAAAATTGTAAACTGAGTTAACATGCGAACGTTAGCTTGCTACCCAGTATATGCTGGGAAATTAGAAGCTAGCTAGCCTTTTCAGCTAGTTAGGCAGTTTAGCAAAAGGGAGACATGTATTATTATGATTAGTCGAACATGGACAAATGAAATCTCGAGCGAGCAGCTACTGTAGCTCGTCGACCGCGACACACAACAAGGTGTGGCCAGATTGGTTCCTTATCCATCGGCGAACTACCTAACGTTACATCGTATTGATTCGGTTATGCAGCTAGGATGCGACATTACATGGGTCTCAGTCTTGCTAACGTAACCAACTAGTTTGTTAGCATCATCGGCTAATTCTAGAGCTGACGCTTCAAGTATCAACAAGTTAGCGTCCTACCTAATTAACTAGTGGTAGTAAGTTGACACAGCTATCTAGATATCAAGTTACTTTCCAAATAGCTAACGTTAGCCCTTGCCCACTAGCAGTATAGCTAATGTTAGCCATTTTAAAATCTAAATATTGAAAACATGAACTAGTTCGCAATCCATTTGCTGTGCTTGGTAGCAACGGTTAGCAAAGTTACTGTGTTGGATAGTCAACCGCCAAGTTGGCTGGCTAACAACCTGGAATTCAACTCACGTTAGCTAAAAGTAAAGCGAGCGAGCATGCTGGCAGGATAACTTCATTGACAAATTAGCTAATTTAGCCAAAATAATAGCCGAAAGTATCTAAGTAGTCTAACGTTACCACATTTCAAACAATGTAAAACTACCTAGCTATAACGTTAAGTTAATGTTTATATTTGCTAACAAAGCCAACATAGTAATAGTAATCAAACTGTTAGTCAAACAAGCTCCGTGAACTTGAAGTGAAAAAAGGTTTGAAAACGTAACGTTAGCTAGGTACCTCAAAGAGATGGACCGCGTCTTGTACCGTTAGTTACTATGTGTCCCACTACAATTTGTCAAATCGAGAAGATTTAATCTAGCTAGCTAACGTTAGCAGTATTTAATTAAAACGGCAATTTTCATCCTCATGCTAGGTTAGCCAATGCAGCCCATTGGCACTGGAATCCGTGAAAATGGATTGGCTAAACTAGATTGAATAAGGACGAAAAAAAGCAGTGAAAGCGACCATTTCCATCCATACATTGGGGCACGTTTTCAAACCATTTCACTAGAAGTTCACCAAGGTGCAAATATATTTTCATATGGTCGTTTCGACTATTCCTTGTAACTGGTCGAAATGTTTTGATTAGCTAGTCAGAGGTCCTCGTACTGCTGCGCTGTTTTAAATGAGGGCCTAACACATCGAAAATGTTGTCAAACTGCCGCCAAACAATACATCTTGAGCAACGGCTTCGAATTGAAATTCGGATGAAAGAGCCAATACTCACTATTTGACTTGTAGCTCTTGCCATGGAAGTTTTCCGCTAGTATTTATTTGGGAAAAAATGATTACAGAACCTCCATTAATGGCTGCCTCTGCACCTTCATTTTTCCAGCTGTGACGTCGTTCCACAACAATGTTACCGCAAAGACAGAAGATGATAGGCCTACTTCCCTGTATCCGCCCCCTTCGCATCGTCTCGACTGAACCTCGTCAATGTGAAGACGGCGATAGTCGTTTCAGGAAAAATTCCAAAACGTCTAGTTCTATTTCAAATCACATAACTAATAACCAGCAGCATACGAAATACGTTACGGCTATATAATAATAGGCCTTTACTGTATTCACACTGCAGATGCTTCATGTCATGGTCTTCTTTCAAATGTTTGAAACTTAGTATGTCCAAGTACAACCCATGTTCAGATATATTTTCTACCATCCACACACTTTTCATACTCAAGATCTTATCTTTGCAGTTGATGCCTATGTCATTGAATATCCATCTCTGCTGCTTTTCTTGTTCATATTGTAGGGAATTCGGTGGGTAGCCCTGACAGGGACTTGAACCCGCGTCCAACGACTGTCAAGCTAACACCTTAACTGTTATGCATCTCTTGTCGAGGTGGCTACATTACCCCCTTTTTTGTGAGAACGTGTCCCCACGATTCTCTATAACAAAGTTCCTGACGTGTACACACCCCCGACCTCCCACTTCTGACGCCAGTGTAGCGAATTCAGGGTGTAGCCCTGACCGGGACTCGAGCCCAGGTTCAGCGACCGTCAAAACCAAGACCTTAACCGTTACACCTTGACAATGTCACTAAGTGTTGGGTTAAATTCGCTACAATATCCTATTTTTTAAACTCACATAATTGACACATAAACATGTATTAAGAGGCGTAATTGTGTTACATTCAATTTGACTGAATTAAGAATGTATAGACACTGTCTAAGGATACATGCACACAATAATACGATTATTGTTGATAGTCAGATTAATTTAATAGTTCGTTTAAAACGTTAACATGCTTTGCAAAATGAACGTTTTCCCTAATAATCCTGTTTACATGGACACATCTGGAATCAGGCTACCTGATGAGAAATAAATGCATAAAAATCACCAATCAAAATAAACGGTCGCTGTGGTAGAACATGTTATTTTTGCAAAACCTACTCGATTCTGAGTTCGGACATATAGTTTGTACTTGAAAAGTATTTCCAAATGTATAGCCTACTTTCAGTTTTTCCAAACTCACTTCACTCCCTCAAGAGGGAGGCTTGACCTACTGGTGCTGGCAAATCAAATACACTACTAGAACGAGGATAACGCAGTATATATGTCCTAATAATTCAAAATATTGATCAGAAAACCAGGTGTTTTAATCGACATATGCTTACTTCGATTGTAACCATATGACGATTAAGATAATCAGAGTAAACTGTTTACATGCCTATTGCCATACTTGGCCAATTGCCATAATCCGTTTAATATCGAATTAGTGTCCATGTAAACCTATACAATGTTTAGTAAACAAAGGGACTCAATTTCACATAGTGAATAAGTCTTGCCATTCTCCTCAAAGTCCCTAGTAATATCCACATTTTTCATTGCACTTTTGATGACTCTCCTGGCTCTTCCTCCTCATCTCCAGTTTCTCTATCCTTTCCCCCATCGTCCTCTTCCTCTTTGACATCACCGTTGTCATCTTCTGATGTTCCAGAACTTCCAGCTTCCTCACCATCACTCTCTGTATCATCCTCTTCCTCAGCAACACTAAACAAAGATGAAATGCAATACCATTTACCAACAAAGTTTGCATAACAAATGTGAAACTGAAATTAATTAAATATATTATGATTTTCAATTCAATACAAAGCAATGGGTCTTTATTACCGAGGGGGTCTGTTGAGATTCATGCATTCTCTCCCTGAGTCAACATCAAATGGATCTGCAAAGACAATGGATTAGACATTTTTGGTTCAAGACAGTCTCTGAAGAAATACACAAACACTCAAAGTAAAATATGTTAAAGACTAAGCTTTATATGTATGACATCAATAGTGCTCTCTCCGAAGGCATACCAGTCTTAACACCTTCTTGTAACAAACCCTCATTCAACTCCAAATATTTCCTGGGATTTGATCCCAAACTTCTCCAACAGTAACTTACCAAACTCCTCTTTCTCAGGAGGGGTGTTAAGGTACTCTTTCTCCACAGCCAGCAGCTCCTCCTCTGACTGACAAGCTGCATAGCGATCCAGCAGAGTCTTGTTCAGATCCAGAAACACAGTCCCCCACTTAAACTTCCTTAGCAGAATCACAGCCAGGTCCTGAAAACCTGCATTTAAGACATGTTAATTAATGATTGATCATGACACTGCCAACACTTAACACTACTAAAGTTAATCTGATGGTAAAACCAATTCATTTGTATAGATTAAATCAAATGTTATTTGTCACATACGCAAAATACAACAGGTGTAGACCTTACAGTGAAATGCTTACTTACAAGCCCTTAACCAACAATGCAGTTAAGAAAAATAAGTTAAGTAAAAAATTGAAATGTAAAATCATTAAAAAGCAGCAGAAAAATAACTAGCAAGGCTACATACAGGGGGTACCAGTACAGAGTCAAATGTGCAGGGGCACAGGTTAGTCGAGGTAATTGAGGTAATATGTACATGTAGGTAAGAGTTAAAGTGACTATGCATAGATAATAACCAGAGAGTAGCAGCAGTGTAAAATAGGGGGTGAGGGGGACAATGCAAATAGTCTGGGTAGCAATTTTAATTAGTTGTTGGGGGGTAGAAGCTAAAAAGCCTTTTGGACCTAGACTTGGCACCCCTGTACTGCTTGTCGTGCGACAGCAGAGTAAACAGTCTGTGACTAGGGTGGCTGGAGTCTTTGACCATTTTTAGGGCAATCCTCTGACACCGCCTGGTATAGAGGTCCTGGATGGCAGGAAGCTTAGTCACAGTGATGTACTGGACCGTACACACTACCCTCTGTAGTGCCTTGCGGTCGGAGGCCGAGCAATTGCCATACTAGACAGTGATGAAATCAGTCAGGATACTCTCAATGGTGCAGCTGTAGAACCTTTTGAGGATCTGAGGACCGATGCCAAATAATTTCAGTCTCCTGAGGGGGAATAGGTGTTGTCATGCCCTCTTCACAACTGTCTTGGTGTGTTTGGACCATGACAGTTCGTTGATGATGTGGACACCAAGGAACTTGAAGCTCTCAACCTGCTCCCCTACAGCCCCGTCGATGAGAATGGGGGCATGCTCGGCCCTCCTTTTCCTGTAGCTCACAATCATCTATTTAGTCTTGATCACGTTGAGGGAGAGGTTGTTATCCTGGCACCACACGGCCAGGATTCTGACCTCCTCCCTATAGATTGTCTCATCGTTGTCGGTGATCAGGTCTACCACCGTTGTGTCGTCAGCAAACTTGATGATGGTGTTGGAGTCGTGCCTGGGCATGCAGTCATGGAACAGGGAGTAATAGTTTGCAAAAACCATTTCCTTACAGTTCTCTGCTGCCTGTGACTGGAACGAATTGCAAAAATCATTGAAGTTGGAGACTTATCTCCCTCACCAACTTTAAACATCTGCTATCTGAGCAGCTAACCGATCGCTGCAGCTGTACACAGTTCATCGGTAAATAGCCCACCCTGTTTACCTACCTCATCCCCATACTGTTTTTATTTGTTTACTTTTCTGCTCTTTTGCACACCAGTATCTCTACCTGCACATGACCATCTGATCATTCATCATTCCAGTGTTAATCTGCTAAATTGTAATTATTCGCCTACCTCCTCATGCCTTTTGCACACAATGTATATAGACTCTTTAAAAAAGAAAATTCTACTGTGTTATTGACTTGTTTATTGTTGACTCCATGTGTAACTCTGTGTTGTTGTCTGTTCACACTGCTATGCTTTACCTTGGCCAGGTCACAGTTGTAAATGAGAACTTGTTCTCAACTAGTCTACCTGGTTAAATAAAAATACAAAATAAAAAAATTAACAGGAGGGGACTGAGCACACTCCCCTGAGGGCCCCTGTGTTGAGGATCATCGTGGCAGATGTGTTGTTACCTAGCCTTACCACCTGGGGGCGGCTGTCAGGAAGTCCAGGATCCAGTTGCAGAGGGAGGTGTTTAGTCCCAGGGTCCTTAGATTAGTGATGAGTTGAGGGCCCTATGGTTTTGAACGCTGAGCTGTAGTCAATGAATAGCATTCTCATGTAGGCGTTCCTTTTGTCCAGGTGGGAAAGGGCAGTGTGGAGTGTAATAGAGATTGCATCATCTGTGGATCTGTTGAGGCGGTATGCAAATTGGAGTGGGTCTAGGGTTTCTGGGAAAATGGTGTTGATGTGAGCCATGACCAGCCTTTCAAAGCACTTCATGGATACAGACGTGAGTGCTACGGGTCGGTAGTCATTTATGCAGGTTACCTTAGGGACTATGGAGGTCTGCTTGAAACATTTTGGTATTACAGACTCGGTCAGCGACAGTTTGAAAATGTCAGTGAAGACACTTGCCAGTTGGTCAGCGCATGCTCGGAGTACACATCCTGGTAATCCGTCTGTCTCTGCGGCCTTGTGAATGTTGACCTGTTTAAAGGTCTTACTCACAGCGGCTGTGGAGAGCATGATCACACAGTCATCCGGAACAGCTGATGCTCTCATGCATTTATTTTTTTTCCCCAAAAACATGGTTTATTATTATTTTTTTACCCTTTTATCTCCCCAATTGGTAGTTACAGTCTTGTCCCATCACTGCAACTCCCGTACGGACTCGGGAGAGATGAAGTTTGAGAGCTGTGCATCCTCCGAAACACAATCGCACTGCTTCTTGACACCATGCCCACTAAACCCAGCCACACCAATATGTCGGAGAAAACACCGCACACCTGGCGACATAGCCTGGACTCGACCCCAGAATCTCTAGTGGCACAGCTAGCATGCATGCTTCAGTGTTGCTTGCCTCGAAGTGAGCATAGAAGTAATTTAGCTTGTCTGGTAGGCTCATGTCATTGGGCAGCTCGCGGCTGTGCCCCACTTTGTAGTCTGTAATAGTTTGTAAGCCCTGCCACACATCCGACGAGTGTCGGAGCCGGTGTAGTACGATTCAGTCTTAGTACTGTATTGACACTTAGCCTGTTTGATGGTTCGTCTGAGGGCATAGCGGGATATCTTATAAGTGTCCGGGTTAGAGTCCCGCTCCTTGAAAGCGTCAGCTCTACCCTTTAGCTCAGTGCGGATGTTGCCTGTAATTCATAGCTTCTGGTTGGGGTATGTACGTATGGTCACTGTGGGGACGACGTCACCAATGCACTTAATGATGAAGCCAGTGACTGATGTGGTGTACTCCTCAATGCCATTGGAAGAATCCCGGAACATATTCCAGTCTGTGCAAAACAGTCCTGTAGCTTAGCATCTGCGTCATCTGACCACTGGGCATTTGTGTTAAATCTTCTATTCAGGTAAATGCGATACGACACCACAGGTTATGAATCAACTGCAGAATAGCTCATGTCTTACCTACAATGCAGAAGGTGGCAGCAAAAGCCTCCACACAAGACAGCTTGCAGGGCTTCCCATAGTTCACTGGGTTGGCAGCAACCAAGTATGGTAGCAACCGAGGATGACTACCTATCATCTTATTGAAGGGCGTCTCCTCAAGTTTAGCCCAAGAGCAGTCAATGACAGCAAGTCCATTCTGAGCCACAATGTCCCTAAAAAATAAAGGGAAACACAGGACTCTGACTTCAACAGCACAAATACTTGCATATACTATTGCGATATGCCCCAATAATCTTGATTAGAAATTGATGGTTGTGGTCGGTTATACATGTCCTGATCTCACAGACAGTGAAAGGGTAAAGGTATGGTCAAATTATATCCAGCCCTTTGATCTATCAGTGGTAATGATGTGCTTAGGGTTTTGGCCATGTCAAAAGCATCACTCACCTGTCTGCTGGTGAGACGTATTTGGTGCCCATGGGGCTCAGAATGAGTCCATGGAACCTCTGGTTGAGGCGTAGGTTGTGAACAAAGCCTTTGCGGACCAGTTTTCTTCCTGTGCAGCGCTTTGGGTCGCAGTGGCCCAGCTCCCACATGGCCAGGGGGCAGGGCAACTTCACCTGGGCAGCCTCCCCTGCATCATCAGGATGCAGGCTGGCTGAAACCGAGAAAAACCAACCAAGTTACCAACCTGGTCTCAGAGCATTTCATATTATTCTATACGTAAATCCGAGGGACTTCATTTAGTATGATACGTAACGTTTGGTGTGGTTACATAAGACAGTTGGTTACTTAAAGCAACAAACGAAAAGAGGGTGGTTGCTCATGGTGGATGGCTACGCATATAACAAATCTTATCACGGACAACTTTAAATTGTATCTTCTTTTTCAACTACTTATTACTAAGTATTTTGCATCTACTTAGCATGTTAGCTAATCCTTCCCCTAACCTTAACCCTTTTAGCTAACCCTTCCCCTATCTCCGAAATTTAACCCTAACCACTAACTCATAGTAACAGATAATACGAATTGTAATTTGTAACATGTCATACAAAACAGATCATACAAATGAATACGTACCATACTAAACGTAACATATAATTCTGAATGGAGTCTCGGATTTACATACAGAATAATACGACATGCTCTGAGACCAGGTTGAAGTTATATGATCACACATACACACAACATGACTGGTTAGCTGTGACACATGTTTCGGGAAGAGGCATACTGTACCTTGCAATGCATCATGCATTTCTTCTGTGAAACACTCAAGAGATTTCCCCTTCATCTTGTGTCGTTTATCTTTCCCCTTGTTCACTGGGCGCTCAAATTTACCCTGCTTCTTTCGCCCCATGTCAGAACTGTCAGACTCTCTCTACCTACTGTTTATTGACTGAGAAAAAAAATGTAACGTTAACCTGACTTTGTAGCACTTGAATCAACTGGTCCTACAGAAGTAAACATCCAAGCAAGCTACCAAGATGACATAGAAAACATGTGTTTTCTTGTTTTGAGATTATATTGTATCGCTTTAGTTGACTAAATAAAATTATAAACAACAACTTCGTTCACTTTTCATGTGCTCACGCTGTACCGAGGAAGCACTAACACGCACGCGCAGACCGTGTATTATGGTCAGCTGACTTCTTCCCATGTTTCCCTAATGGTCACGTGGCCACTACTTGTAAAACAAACAAAGAATAGCCACGGATTATATAGCTAGTAAAGAAGTAAATGAAAGTCCACTAATAATGTATTATACATCTACTAGAATACTACATTTACTATGGATATATCTGCTCTGTCTTACCCTGCTGAGTAAGTATTTTTCACTTAATTCATGTACTCAAACAAAACAGCATCTGTCGTTTCAACGTTTATTCCGGGTTAGGTTTTAGAGGAGCGTATTGCGAAATCAAACATTGTAACCGAAATATAGAGCAGTTAAATATATACAGTACCAGTCAAAAGTTTGCACACACCTACTCATTCAAGGGTTTTTCTTTATTTTTACTATTTTCTACATTGTAGAATAATAGGTTTAGACATCAACTATGAAATAACACATGTAATCATGAGTGATGAAGTGTTGCATCTGATGACCTGGCCTCCACAATCACCAGACCTCAACCCAATTGAGATGGTTTGGGATGAATGATTTGGACCGCAGAGTGAAGGAAAAGAAGCCAACAAGTTCTCAGCATATGTGGGAACTCCTTCAAGACTGTTGGGGAAAAACATTCCTCATGAAACTGTTTGAGAAAATGCCAAGACTGCAAAGCTGTCAAGGCAAAGGGTGCCTACTTTGAAGAGTCTCAAATAGATTTTTATTTGTTTAACACATGGTTCCATATGTGTTATTTGATAGTTTTGATGTCTTCACTATTATTCTACAATGTAGAAAATAGTACAAATAAAGAAAAACTCAGGAATGAATAGTTGTGTCCAAACTTTTGACTGGTACTGTATATATTTCACATTATGTGGCTCTAGATTTTATTGTACATGTATATGCTTTTATATTCATGATTAACCCTGCTGACAAATTGTCACTCAAATGTTTAACTTTTTAAATTAAATATGCAATATGTATTATTTTTGGGTGACCTGATGAAATGAACATAGCAATGTGAGTTATAGATCTGTCAATCTCATTGAGAATAGAAATGAAGCGGTAGGTATGTTCTATACGCGCCATTTCTGTACTTTCTGTGCTGAAGTTTAGTTTTTGCTTTTTTTACTTTTGGTTTTGTTCACCAGCTTCAAACTGCTGAAAACACAATATTTTTGGTTATTGAAAATATATTTCACAGCGGTTTAGATAACACAATTGTACACAAACTGAAATTAGGTAAACTATTAGCATTTGAGCAATTTCACATTATGAGCATGATTTGTGTCCAATTACATATTAGCAATTGGTATCAATACACACTAGTATTAATTATAAATTACATACATTTCCCCGTTTTTCGATCACTTCAAGACAGTAGCTATAAACTTAGCCCAAATTTGTTCGTATTCATGTGACTTTCCATGTCCATTTGCAATAGTTTTCAAAAATGTTACAGTTGGCTATTCATTGACAGCTGGAGCCATTCTGCAAATGATGGCGGTTCCTCTTTTTTCCAATGCCTTAAAATGACCCTTTTAACTATGAGAGAGCATTTGCGGTATTTTCCCAGCAAGATAAAGGCTGCATTTGTGTGTAGTCTGTTTTTATATTGCTCCTAGAAATAGAGAGAATATTATTTTCCAATATGCTTCCAGTTTAGAACACTTGACCAACATATGCGCAAGCCCAGCATCATCTGATATACATCTTCAACATTTGCTGTCGGTTGTCATTTTTGCCATGTGTATGTTTGTGTCCAGTAGGTTCTATTAATTATATAACACTGAACCATTTGTGTTTTAGATTCTGCACGGTTTAAAACAGTTTTTCCATACCCTTTCCCATTCAATTACTTGTATATGAATATTCACATTTTTACCCCATTTCTCTCTTAAGGGAAGTGTGTAGTGCCCTTGTTTTTCATTTAAGAATTTATACACTTGATGCCAGGTGGTTTTTGGAATGGACATCCTTTATGAAATTTTCCAATACTTTAAACTCATGTTTATATATAAATGGTTATTTATTCTGACTTGACTGCCTGAACAATCTGAAGGATTCCAAAATGGTTGATAGAGCCGGCCTTTTCCTTCCGTTCATTCAGATCCATAGTTTTACCATCTTTATACAAATCCGCCACTATGCAAACTCCCATCTCTAGCTAACCTCTCCACAATACTGATCTGTGATTGATTTATTAATATGTGTGGATTGCTCCAGATGGTTGCTTGGAGAGAGGTACATATGGAAACTGCGTCTTTATTTCCAACAATTTTAAGAACATTCCAAGAAGCAGATATTTTTGGATGGCCTTTTTTGCATAGGGAATACTTCCCAAATATCTATCAATCTAAGTGGCATGGGGTGGGATATTTCTTCAATTACTAACCAACAGGGGGTTCTTTTGGTGGGTAGAGCCAGTATACGGTTTATCTTGTTATATGCAATATCTTTTAATATTTGGAAGTGCCATGCCTCCTTTATATTTTGACATCATTAGTTTCTCAAGGGCAATGCTAGGTTGCTTTGAATTCCATATACATTTAGTGATCAGTTCATTGATCTTCTTTAAAAAACCTTGCGGTAGATTGAGGCAACGTGCTCAGTTTGTAATTGATTGTAGGAGCAACTCATTTTTTATTATTTCAATTCTTGCTCGGAATGTTAGAGGGAGGACCATCCCAAAAATGGTGCTTTAAAGGATTGCACAATAGTTTCAAAGTTCTCCTCAGTCTTCTTCTAATGTTTCTAATTTTAGTGTGGATGCAGATGGTTTATTCTTGTTAAAATTATTTATTATTAAATTATATTAATTATTATATTTTAGGCCCCTATTCATTTGCTGGTAAAATGAAGATTGTTGAGGAACCAAATACATTTGGGTAAGTCATATGTTATTCTATAATTGCATTTAGATATGTTTCAAAAGTTAAATGTATAAAACATACTAATTCAGTCAGTGTAATGTGGTTCTCTCCTATTTCTCTAGGCTCAACAATCCCTTTTTGGCCCAAGGAAGTAGACTCCAGCCCAAGGTGACTCCAGGCCCAGTGTCAGGTAATAAGAATATGTTTCCTTTTATTTTGGCAGTTACTTGTCTGTCTAAACTGACCATTCCTAGCATGCATTCAGTATGACCATACCTAGCACTGTATACAGTATACATACAGCCCTGTTTTTTACTTGTGCTCTTCTCATAACATTTCTAATCCTTTCTTTATAGGACCAGCACATCTCCGCCGACTAGCAGGAAAGTGCTTCAGTTACATAGAGTCCACGTAAGTACTGGGAAACTGAGCGCCTACAAAATTAACACCTAATTGCTGCAGTGAACATTATGGCAAAGTTTCGATCAAACTGTTTAGGACTCATCTTTGATTTCTGTACCAGTTTTCCAATTGTTTGATTCACCGCTAGTCA
Organism: Oncorhynchus gorbuscha; assembly: GCF_021184085.1. Lineage (NCBI taxonomy): Eukaryota > Metazoa > Chordata > Actinopteri > Salmoniformes > Salmonidae > Oncorhynchus > Oncorhynchus gorbuscha. The sequence continues at coordinate 23,763,535 of NC_060183.1, forward strand.
AGGCTGCAAGATGACATGTGTAGAAAATATGTATATTTGAAAATAAATCATTGTGTTATTTTGTTTAGGTATAAATATGAATTCTGTCCATTCCACAACATCACCCAGCATGAGCAGTCATTCAGGTGGAACGCTTACAGTGGCATACTGGGGTGAGTGGATCCTCCACAACACAATATCAAACTGCACTCATCCTATCAAGTGAATAAGATTCATTTGAAGCATGTTATCCTGTGAATACATTATTTCCATTCATCAGTTTACACCCTTTGTCTTTCCAACAGAATCTGGCAGGAGTGGGAGATTGTGAACAACACCTTTTTGGCCATGTGGATGAGAGAGGGAGATGCCTGTGGGAATAAAAATAGGCAAACAAAGGTAATAAATTGCTTGTGCTCATTCCTCCCAGAGGCCAATTGACAAAGCAGGATTGGCGAGCGTTTGTGAGTAAAACGTGCAAACCCGGTCAGCGAGCGTTGTGAAAGGCCTTTAAAGACATTGCAGAGTTGGAATGTTGCGGTTACTGTTCTTTGTGAAAACATTTTTTTTTCTCTCGTTTCACTAGGTCATTCTGACCTGCGGTGGAAGTAGCAAGTTGGCTCAAGTGTCAGAGCCCACTACCTGTGTGTATTCTCTAAGCTTTGAGACCCCACTTGTATGCCACCCACATTCTCTCTTAGGTAAGACGAGCAAAAGCAGGGACTCTTTAAAAAATATATATATATTTTTTCATCTTTAACGTTTTAAGATGGTGCTTGTTTACGTTCTGAGTCACACATGTGTCCTCTCATCAAGTGTACCCAACTCTGAGTGACAAGCTGCAGATGGAATGGGATGAAATCGAACAGGCCCGCTATGAGAACCTCATTACTGAGCAGGTACGACTTTACTTACTAACATAGGCATTGACCTTGCCCTTTCATAGCACTTATGAGTGTAGGACTACACAGGAGTTTAAAGGTGTTCGCAGACAAAGCGGCAGGCGGGATGGCCTAATCAATTTCAATGAGGCGGAATTCAACCCAACGGAGCGGTCGGCGGTGCTTGAAAGCCAATTAGTGGAGAAAATAGGAATCAGGTCTATTTGGGCGAAATCCACTCTGGAGTTTCACTTCTTGTCTTGAAAGCGCTTAAGAAGTCCTCTAACGTGTATGTGTATATTACAGGGCTACAATAATCTACTGAGGGATATTTTTGAGGATGCTGGTTTCCTAAAGAACCAAAAGGTAAAGGAGAAGCCGGATATCACAACTACCTCAAAGACGCATGATTCCTTGCAGAAGTGCAATGAGGTAGGTTCACTGGAGAGAATCCAAAAACCATTCGTGACCATGAGTAGTAAATGGAAGCCCTGACATTTAGAGCTTTCAGCTAATGCTCTAGTTTAGCTATCCATATACATTAAATGTCATTGAGAAGCTGTATTAGTTTACATTTCTACGGATGCTTGTTTTATACAGGATGTCCGTAAACAGAGGGAAGAGATTGAGAGATTGCAAGGTCTCCTCACTCAACACAACATTCCCCATGAGTCAAAAGCAGGTGAGTCAGAGCATTATTATTAATGTACAAGTCCATACTTCTCCATGAATAGATGTAGGAAATGAATCCCTTCGTAAGTAACATGTTATGATTGCATTTGTCCATAATGTTAACATGTTTGCACCCTTCCCTCCCTCTACGGACAGCTAAGGCGAAGATTCCAGTGAGTGTGACTGTGCAAAATCGGCACCTGAGAGGGGACAACGGCCTCATCGCAGACCTACTCTGAGGATTCCAGACATTTACACAAAATATTGCAGGCCACTAACTGAACAGCAGAGAAGGCAGATGTCACACAATAAACATGGCAATTACACATTAGAGAATTCAAGTTAAAAAAAAAAAAAGTTTATTCTAAATACAATTTTAGATAAACAACCATGTTTTCTTGACTGTGAGGTGTATCTGTACTCCCCAATGGCATAGCTACATCCTTAGAATATTTATTTTTCAACTCTATTGTCTGTCTGGACAGAAATCATACATACCTCTGCTATCAAAGGAAGTACACTGAAGATGTAAATTGTTTGATCCAGAAAATACATTTAAGAAAATGAAAAGTTACAGCCTTGAGCTAGGCAAGTCAGGTAAGAACAAATTGTTATTTACAATGACTGCCTTCCCTGGCCAAACCCTCCCCTAACCCGGATGACGCTGGGCCAATTGTGCGCAGCCCTATGGGACTCCCGATCACAGCCAGTTGTGATACAGCCCGGGATCGAACCAGGGTTTGTAGTGATGCCTCTAGCACTGAGATGCAGTGCCTTAGACTGCTGTGCCACTCGGGACCCCAAATGCCAATTATTTTGTCATATGACATTAAAAAGGTGCTTAAACAGGCTTCTTCTTGTAGGCTGTTTACATATATTCTTATTGTTTAACTGGCGATACGCCATCCCATCTGGTTTGCGCTTAGTGGGACTATAATTTGTTTTTCAACAGGACAATGACCCAACACACCTCCAGGCTGTGTAAGGGCTATTTGACCAAGAAGGACAGTGATAGAGTGCTGCATCAGATTACCTGGCCTCCACAATCACCTGACCTCAACCCAATTTAGATGGTTTGGGATGAGTTGGACCGCAGAGTGAAGGAAAAGCAGCCAACAAGTGCTCAGCATATGTGGGAACTCCTTCAATACTGTTGGAAAAGCATTCCAGGTGAAGCTGGTTGCTAGAATGTGCAAAGCTGTCAACAAGGCAAAGGGTGGCTACTTTGAAGAATCTAAAATATTAAATATATTTTGATTTGTTTAAAAATGTTGGCTACTACATGATTCCATGTGTTATTTACAATGACTGCCTTCCCCAACCAAACCCTCCCCTAAACTGGATGAAGCTGGGCCAATTGTGCCAATTTCTACATTGTAGAAAATAGTAAAAATAAAGAAACTCTTGAATGAGTTGGTGTGCCAACTTTTGACTGGTACCATCTATATACACACTCTGATCTCCGACATTGCGCATCCTAATATATCTGTATTTCTTAATTCCATGATTTACTTTTAGATTTGTGTATTTTTTAGATATTACTGCACTGTTGGAGCTAGGAACACAAGCATTTCGCTACACCCTCAATAACATCTGCTAAACACGTGTATGCGACCAATAAAATTGTATTCGAATTTTGATTTGAGTTTTAACGATGTTCCTACGAAGGTTCTGACGATTAATTTAGCCTTGACATGCTTTTGGGGAACTGGGCCATGGGCTGATGTGTTTCTCTACTGAACATGTGAGGGATTGTAAGGGACTAACTATGCACCCAGAGTCTCTATGGAGTGGAGAATGAAGATGGAATTATGTTATTATACAACAAGCCAAATGAAACTAGTTCAGACACAGGACAACCCTTTCGGCAAGGAAGAGGAATGGTAATTTTAAAAAATCAATTAAAGGGAATGTTTCCAATTATGGGGACTGCCAAGGGCTTGAGGGAGGGATAGAAGGAAGGAGAGGTTGACGCTTAAAGCTGTGGAGGGAGGGAACGAGGGATGAAATGCTTAAAACTGGGTGTAAGGAGGCAGGGTGGGAAGAAAGAATGAAAGCGGAAAGAGTCATACATTGCAAGGAAGGACAGCAGTGTTGTGCCTGCCTATATATGTAGTGTCACTGCCAGCTTCAATAACCAAGTGATGTGTAGTGGTGGCCATTCACAGGTATACGCAGTACACCCACCAATTTCTCTACAGATATAGAGTATACTTAAGCAATAAGGCCCGAGGGGTGGTATGTGGTGAATATACCACGGCTACCGGCTGTTCTTATGCACGGCGCAACGCAGAATGCTTGGACACAGCCCTTAGCCGTGGTATATTGGCCATATATCACAAACCCACGAGGTGCTTTACTGCTACTATAAACTAGTTAGCAACCTAAATAGAGCAGTAAAAATAAATGTTTTGTCATACCGTGGTATACGGTCTGATATGTTGGTAACCAGATTCTAATCAGCCAATCAGCTTTCAGGGCTCAAACCACCCAGTTTATAATCACATTACCATTGAGAATGATTGAACAATTGAACGATTCATCTTAATTCCTATCTCTGCCATTATTTGGTGGAGGGAAGGATCAGCTATAGCCATCAACACCATATAGACAATTGCTGATAATTAATACATACTCACCTGATGGCATGGAGTGATGGTCAAACATTGTAATCTAATGCCTTCCTCAGAGCACTCGTTAGTAAAGTTGCATTTGAAAATGATAGCTGGTCTGAGGCTGTTTTCTAATTAACTAAGTGCATCGTTAGATCATTTTTGCCTTCCCATGTCAACTTTATACACAGAAGGATCTAAGCTACAACATATGCGACAATGAAACATGAGTTTATACGCTTTTATATCATTAAACAACTTTTTATGAAATAGTTTTGACAAACCTGTTTGTAAGCTTTTAAGTGATATCAAACTCAACCATTTATATTTTCCAGTGATGAAGACATGGATGTCTAATGGTAGGGTGGGGTATGCAAAATGGATGCAAATCTATGGTTACGTTTATGCTACCCACCTTCTAAAAGGAAAGGTGGAACTGTTATGTTTCTTATTATACTGGTACAATTGATGCTGGACCGGGCCCTTGTCTCCTCTCGGCATTGATCGCAGTCACAACTGAATTTATTAGCCATTGGCCAAAACACCCGCAGGGGCAAACTGCATACTCAAGAAGTCTTGCAGTAGTCCCAAAAGTTGTATTTGTTGTACTGCAACAGTTAAACAGTGGCTTGATAGCAGTCTAGTGTGCAAGACTGAATAAAATGTGTTAGTTTTGTAACAGAAAAATTGTTTTACTGCATATGCATTTTTTTTTACAGGTCAAACAAACATGGAGGATACAGATGCAGCACAAACGGGCTCATCATCCCCAGCAAGATTAACAATCGGCTTTAGACTGGAGTACTGTGAATGGTTAGAGTCACTATGCATAAATTCCTGGTTACTCAAATTCAAATAGTTTGCCTAATTTCAGTTTGTGACCAAACAAGCAAGTATAGTGTAGAGAATCATTGTACAATCTGAACCGCTGTGAAATAACCAAAAATATTGTATTTTCAGCTGTTTGAAGATGGTGTACAAAACCAAAAGTAAAAACCAAAACTTAAGCACAAGAAGCATAGCGCACATAGAACAGATCTACTGCTTCTTAGACAAATGACAGATCTATAACTCACATTTCTATGTGAATTTAGTAGCGTTGCCCAAAAAGTTACATATTGCAGCTTTAAATGGCTCATCTACTGGCAAATGACAAGTTTGATTACATGAAACCATGGATATATTCACATTACATCATGTCATAACAAAACATACAGCATCACAATACTTAACAGAAGTGTGAACATAATATGGAATTCATTGGTATCACAATTCCAGCAACCATGGCTGGTTGCCATTTAATTTTCTATACACAGTGAATATACCACACTGCATTAATTGAGAAACCAGCAGATAAGAATCTAGTGAACTGACTATTCCCTTTGAGTGTGGTGGTGGTGGTGCTGTGGTGGTATTTGATTGATCATCTAGAATAATGGTAGTGGTTAGTCAGGAAAGCAGCTGGATGATTTCCCTGGCTCTTTGTATCCTCTGCTGGGCATCTGTGTCCTGTTCCCCCTCCCGCACCAATGTCTCAGCCTTCTGCACGGTGGTGTCCCTGGCCCCCCCACGCAGCCCGTCCAGGTAAGACAGAAGCACAGAGAAGTTCTCATCTGGGATCTGTGGAGACAGAGAATGTGATTTTGTCCTTATGTAAGAAAAGTTACGGCCTCATTGACTTCTTAGGATTTTAAAATAAATAACTATCTAATTAGCATATTATAAAGGCTATATGTTCTTTTTCAGGTGAGATACAGGTACGGGTGTCATAACAGTGAGGGAGGGATATTTGCACAGAAAACCATGTCTGTTAATTGGCAGTTGAAAGGAGACACTCAACACAGATAAGCAACCTCTCCCAACAGGGGGAGCCCTAAGATTGCTCTTTGGAGGTTTAGGTTTGATTACACGCAAGAAAAGTGTTTGTAAAAAGCACAATCAATATCTGATTAGATGGATGAAAAGGGTTTCCACTCAGGTCTTACGACAGTTTACCTTCTCTGAGTCAAACATGTGCTGTAGTAACCACGTCTGCCTGGTCTTCTGGAACCTCCACTCCTTACGGTTCTCAGCCCAACTGCAAAGATGGAGAAAGACAAAATAGATAAGCCAGAGCTCACCTTCAAGAAAGACCATGCTGTATTTAAGGTTGCAAATAAGCTACATTTTACTGTGATCATCCAGTACTGTAGCAAATTTGATTGCACAGTAAGTACTCCATTTGGAATGTGTTTGGGGACATTTATGTCCAACATACAGCAACATCAGCAGTGAAGAGTGCAATAAAGAGAAGATATCCGTTTTACTTGAAGTCGCAGTGTGTGGGTGTGATTCATATGGTGCACTCTCCTCACTTACCAGGTAAGGTAGTCTAGCGCCTGTTGGGGAGCAATGGGTTTGGAGGCCTCATTTTTGTCTTCTGTCTTCCCTTCAGCTTTAAGTTGATCCTTTTGCTCCTTTTTCAGAATCTTCTTCATTTTCCTCTCGAGGACTCGTCTCTCCTCTGGACTCAAGTCCTCCTCTCCCTCCATCACTTTATCTTCCTCCTCATCTTCTGCTGCAGCTGGGACTATGATTGGCTTGGGACTCTGCTCAACAAAACCAGATGTCTTTTTTTATTCATAAAAATTATTTCATAATGGGATTTTTTTTAAATCACACAGTCATATTTATTATCTCCACAATGTACTGGATAAGATTATTTTTAAAATACTTTTATTGGACTTAACTACATATCAGATGAATTTCATATCTCATTCTGCTAAGGGATGGAGGTAAAACATAAGTGAGTGGTGTCTTGCCTCTCAACCTTGCCTCAAGCTGGGCTGAGGCTACTTCCTGTCCCTTGGCTGTTCAAGGGCCATTTCCTGTATCTACAGCAAAGTGAGGCCAGCGAAAGACACATTCTGAAGTTCAATATGGTCAACCGCACCTCAGGTTAAATCGGAAGAGCTCCTTCTCGCATCCTGTCTCTAGCAAAGTGAAAATAAACAGCCTTCCATCACATGCCAATCGTTACATGACTTTTCAATTAAAATAGTCCGTGCAACTTCAGCTGTCTCATTACTGAAATGAAGATCATAGTCCGTGTGAAAGTATACTGAGCCACTTTAAAAGACTAAGGAGTAAGAACATTTCAAGCTGTTAGAACTAAAAGGAGCAAATAGGGAGAGAGCAGAAGAGAAGGTAAGAGAGCAGGGTGTCGATTCAAGCTACAGCGAGACCACAGACACCCTTCAGGCATTTTCCATTTCTGTGTATTTACAGGGGTGAATCTGACGTACACAGTTTGAAATAAGTCCAGTGAAAATAGTTCCATTGATGCTCAGAGCATTTTCCACTGTGAAAAAAGTCAATTGACCTTCTCCACAGACTTCATTTAAAAACAAAACAAAGCCATTGCGTTTCACTGAAACACTTTAGGAAAAATAGGAACTTGTGTCGAGAGGCAAAGGGCACATGTATCTTTGTACAAGAGAAGATTGATGAATTGAAAAGATGTAGCATTTTGGATTTAGTTTCTTGGAAAAGTAAACCCTATTACTTCCAAAAAAAAAGTGTATTTTCATATGAAAAACACAGACACCTTCTCAGACAAACTCAAACAAGGGACATTTTATTTTTATGACTATAGAAACCCACAAGAAACAAGTGTGGGAGGAAAAGATTTTAGATCACGTGGCCACCACGTCATTCTCAGAATATGCTGGCTGGGTGTAGCCAATAAAAATACAACAACCTCTCCACTGAAACCTAATGACTTGCTCTGCTCGCCTATATCCACGCAACATGCATCAATCTCAGAGAATGAGACTTTAGATCGCCTTGGCAGACTGAGTTACTGAAAATAAAACAGAAGAAGCCAGCCGAAAGTGAAAATGGTAAGCGGAAACATTTGTTGCTTTGTGTGCAGTGAGTTCCTCCCAACTTGAAGTACTCAAAGCAGGGTATGGGGAGGTCTATGTGGTGATAGTCCACAAACCAATGTCTTCTTAGATACTGTCTATGAGAAATAAGGGACTGGGAGGTTCTCTACACTGCCGAGAGAGCCAACACAGAGCTGGCAGTGTGTCGTTTTTATATGTTGGAAAATTTGCCATTTCTGCAAAACTGAATGAAATGGTAACATCTTAGTGTGATGCTCTTTCGGGGACAAAATTGCAAGTGCAGTAAAATGGATTAAATTGAGATTTTGTGTTACTGGCCTACACACAATACCCCATAAATGTAAAAGTGGAATTATGTTTTTAGTCCTATAAATGAGTTACAAATAAAAAGCTGAAATGTCTTAAGTTAATAAATATTCAACCCCTTTGTTATGTCAAGACTAAATAAGTTCAGGAGTAAAAAAATTCACAACAAGTCATGTAAGTTACATGGACTCTATGTGCAAAAATTGTGTTTAACATGATTTTTGAATGACTACCTCATCTTTGTACCCCACAAATACAATTATCTGTAAAGGTCCCTCAATCGAGCAGTGAATTCCAAACACAGAATTAACAGCAAAGACCAGGGAGGTTTTCTAATGCCTTGCAGAGAAGGGCACCTATTGGTATATCAATACAACAAGTCACTACAAAGATATAAGCGTCCTTCCTAACTCAGTTTCCGGAGAGGAAGGAAACTGCTTAGGGATTTCACTAAGAGGCCAATGGTGACTTTAAAACAGTTACAGAGTTTAATGACTGCGATAGGAGAAAGCTGATGGTGGATCAACAACATTGTAATTACTCCACAATACTAACCTAAATGACTGAGTGAAAAGAAGGAAGCCTGTACAGAATACAAATATTTCAAAACATGCATCCTGTTTACAATAATCCTGTTTACAATAACTGCCAAAAATCTAGCAAAGAAATTAACTTCATGTCCTGAATACAAAGCGTTATGTTTGGGGGAAAGTCAACACAACCTGCATTTAAATTTGAGCCGATCCTGCTCCACTCAGTTTTGGACTGTTTTGTTCCGGGAACCCATTTGCAAGGATCCGGTACCTTTCTTCCCATGAAAAATTCATTTTCACAGTTTGCAATGTAAAAGTTATAATTAAAGCAATCAGAGGTAATTCAAGTTGCCTCCTCTGTAATTCTCCTACTACCTAAATAACGTAAATGTGAAAACGTGCCTGATATTTTCAGGATGAACTTGGACCGGCCTCGGTTTATGCAACATCGCAGCCTATAGACCGGCACGTGGCCATTGCTGTGGTGAGATAGAAGCGCCTCTGTATCTCTCAGAAATAGAACGACATTAAGATGCAGATGCACTGCGGTACTTAATGCAGCTGGTGGCCACACCAGACATTGACTGTTACTGTTACTTTTGATTTTAACCTCCCCTTTGTTCAGGCACACATTATTCAATTTCTGTTAGTCACATCTGTGGAACTTGTTCAGTTTGTCTCTCAGTTTCTGAATCTTATGTTCATACAAATATTTACATGTTAAGTTTACTGAAAACAAACACAGTTGACAGTGAGAGGACATTTATTTTTTTGCTGAGTTCAGAACTCCTCTGGATACCAGTCCAAACTCATTCAGTAACACCCTGTGAAAGCACACATGGCTTCTGACACCGGTTTTGATATTTCTTCATATCTATACGTTTCATCAACTCTTCATTTGGTGTGACTGTATTGGCATTGTTTATAATGTCGTCTTTGGTGTGTAACTGCAGAAACAAAGTAACTTGCTCAGTGACTGAACATTAGATGGTGATGTTATAACTGGAACAGTGTTGTGTAATCTCATCAATGAAAATTGGATTGCGTACTCACTTATTGTTCTAAATTGCCATGTGTTCTTTTTCCCCCTCATTGGACACAAGGCAAATCAAACAGACTTTCTGCCCCAGACTGAGATGAGCACCGACATGCAACCCTTCAACAACACCTCAACATCCAGCCCCTTCAACACCTCAGACTTCTTTGCCAAAATCGCAGCCAATGACCTGACATCCAGGGCCAACTACGTCTATGCGCTCTGTGCCGTGCTGGGCTTGGCCTCGGCGTGCATTCTACTCTACGCCTTAATTCGGTCCTACAGAGCCCAGAGGTACCTGGCCTGGCTGGACTCCCTGCTCTGGGCCTTTTCCAGCTCCCAGCTCCTTCTCTTGCTCCTCTCCCTCTCTTCCGTAGCACACCGGCCCAGCTACCTGGTGACCACACACATCGGCTGTGCTGCGCTCGCCTTCACCGTCAACATGGCATCCCTCTGCGGGCTGTTGCTCCTGGTGTTCATGGGATACGCCCTGACCTTCGACACCCCAACTCACACCCTGCTGAAGAGGCCTGGGGTCTGTGTGGCTCTGGTGCTTCTGGTTTCTATCCTGTGCTCCTTGGTGCTGGCCAGACTCAGAGGCCCCTCCAAGGAACTGCATTTGGAGGGCATATGTATTATAGACCCAACTGAGGCAGGAAGGTCTTATGCCATGGCGAAGCTTTGTCTGGGGTGCCTAATTCCCTACCTCCTCCTTCTGGGACTCCTGACAGGCGGCTGCGTCCGCCAATGGAAATCCAGCAGCCGGTTCCTCTCCGGATCAGAGGAAGGTCCGGTGTTCCTGGCAGTGGCTGTGGTGATATTTGTATGTCAGCTATTCCATGGCATTGTGCTGGTAAGGGGGGCAGGGATGCAGCAGGCTGGTGATCTCAGCTATCACGAGAGGGCGTTCATGCACGTGTCCGAGTTTGTGATGTTCTCTGGGAGTTGTGTGTGTCTAGTGTTAGTGCTCCTGCTGCATAGGCCGTGCAGGGAAAGCCTTCTGGAGGTGACCAGGCAACTCCGCGACTGCTGCCGGGGCCTGGGGGGCCGACAGACCCACAGACACATCATGGAACCCCATATTGAGATTGCTGACACTCAGGACTATAACCCTTAGGTCAATAACCATCCCAGACATTCAGGAATATTATGCCTTTTTTAAGACCACCAAATCTATCCACAGTGCCTTTGCGAAAGTATTCGGCCCCCTTGAACTTTGCGACCTTTTGCCACATTTCAGGCTTCAAACAAAGATATAAAACTGTATTTTGTTAGTGAAGAATCAACAACAAGTGGGACACAATCATGAAGTGGAACGACATGTATTGGATATTTCAAACTTTTTTAACAAATCAAAAACTGAAAAATTGGGCGCGCAAAATTATTCAGCCCCTTTACTTTCAGTGCAGCAAACTCTCTCCAGAAGTTCAGTGAGGATCTCTGAATGATCCAATGCTGACCTAAATGACTAATGATGATAAATACAATCCACCTGTGTGTAATCAAGTCTCTGTATAAATGCACCTCCACTGTGATAGTCTCAGAGGTCCGTTAAAAGCGCAGAGAGCATCATGAAGAACAAGGAACACACCTGGCAGGTCCGAGATACTGTTGTGAAGAAGTTTAAAACCGGATTTGGATACAAAAAGATTTCCCAAGCTTTAAACATCCCAAGGAGCACTGTGCAAGCGATAATATTGAAATGGAAGGAGTATCAGACCACTGCAAATCTACCAAGACCTGGCCGTCCCTCTAAACTTTCAGCTCATACAAGGAGAAGACTGATCAGAGATGCAGCCAAGAGGCCCATGATCACTCTGGATGATCTGCAGAGATCTACAGCTGAAGTGGGAGACTCTGTCCATAGGACAACAATCAGTCGTATATTGCACAAATCTGGCCTTTATGGAAGAGTGGCAAGAAGAAAGCCATTTCTTAAAGATATCCATAAAAAGTGTCTTCTAAAGTTTGCCACAAGCCACCTGGGAGAAACACCAAACATGTGGAAGAAGGTGCTCTGGTCAGATGAAACCAAAATTGAACTTTATGCAACAATGCAAAATGTTATGTTTGGCGTAAAAGCAACAAAGCTCATCACCCTGAAAACGCCATCCCCACTGTCAAACATGGTGGTGGCAGCATCATGGTTTGGGCCTGCTTTTCTTCAGCAGGGACAGGGAAGATGGTTAAAATTGATGGGAAGATGGATGGAGCCAAATACAGGACCATTCTGGAAGAAAACCTGATGGAGTCTGCAAAAGACCTGAGACTGGGACGGAGATTTGTCTTGCAACAAGACAATGATCCAAATCATAAAGCAAAATCTACAATGGAATGGTTCAAAAATAAACATATCCAGGTGTTAGAATGACCAAGTCAAAGTCCAGACCTGAATCCAATCGAGAATCTGTTGAAAGAACTGAAAACTGCTGTTCACAAATGCTCTCCATCCAACCTCACTGAGCTCGAGCTGTTTTTCAAGGAGGAATGGGAAAAAATTTCAGTCTCTTGATGTGCAAAACTGATAGACATACCCCAAGCGACTTACAGCTGTAATCGCAGCAAAAGGAGGCGCTACAAAGTATTAACTTAAGGGGGCTGAATAATTTTGCACGCCCAATTTTTCCGTTTTTGATTTGTTAAAAACGTTTGAAATATCCAATAAATGTCGTTCCACTTCATGATTGTGTCCCACTTGTTGTTTATTATTCACAAAAAAAAAAATACAGTTTTATATCTATGTTTGAAGCCTGAAATGTGGCAAAAGGTCGCAAAGTTCAAGGGGGCCGAATACTTTCGCAAGGCACTGTATATATATATATATATATAAAACTTAAAAGCAAGGATACATTCTGAAAGTTTAGTTGCTGATTGTTTACATTTAATTTTGGCATGAATTGGAAGACTGTAAATAGTGTTACTCCGACAGTTGTTTTCCAATGTACTTTTTGTAACTTTTTCAATGTAATGATTATAATCTTACTTCATGTATGATCAGCATACTGTTACTTCACCAACCAACTGACTTTTGTTTATGAAAACCTTTTTTTCGGCAAATCGAACGATGTCTGTACAATTCATTGGTGACTTTTGTAATATGATGATAGTGAAATTTCAAACGAAGAAGAGTAAAACGAAGTTGTGCAATGACAAATAAACCATGAACAATCATTGGAAAGACTATTTCTACTAATTCAACTGACATGTGCTAATGTTTCTACACTTAGACTTGCTATTTGACACACAACATTTCCAAGAAACAGACAGTGGCGGTGTTTGCATAAACATGTTTTACACAAAAACCCATTCAAACTCAATGTCACAATATGATGACTGAATAGTGGGAAAACACCTTACATAGGAAATACAGTGCATTTGGAAAGTATTCAGACCTTCCCTTTTACCACATTTTGTTACGTTACAGACGTATTCTAAAATTGATTCAATTATATATTTTTTGTCATCAATCTACACACAAAACCCCATAATGACAAACAAAAAACGTTTAGACATTTTTGCAAATGTATTACAAATAAAAAAAACTGAAATAGCTGATTTACATAAGTATTCAGAGCTTTTGGTATAAGCCTCGAAAATGAGCTCAGGTGCATCATCCTGTTTCCATTGATCATCCTTGAGATGTTTCTACAACTTGGAGTCCACCTGTGGTAAATTAAATTGATTAGATTAAATTAATTGGACATGATTTGCAAAGGCACACACCTGTCTATAGAAGGTCCCACAGTTGACAGTGCAAGTCAAAGCGAAAACCAAGCCATGAGCTCAAAGGAATTGTCCATAGAGCTCAGAGACAGGATTGTGTCGAGGCACAGATCTGGGGAAGGGTACCAAAACATTTCTGCAACATTGAAGGTCCCCAAGAACAAGTGGCCTCCATCATTCTTAAACCAAGACTCTTCCTAGAGCTGGCCACCCGGCCAAACTGAGCAATCGGGGGAGAAGGGCTTTGTTCAGGGAAGTGACCAAGAACCCGATGATCACCCTGACAGAGCTTCAGAGTTCCTATGTGGATATGGGAGAACCTTCCAGAAGGACAACCATCTCTGCAGAACTCCACAAATCAGGCCCTTATGGTAGAGTGGCCAGACGGAACCCACTCCTCAATAAAAGGTACATGACAGCCTGCTTGGAGTTTCTCAAAAGGTACCAAAAAAAGACTCAGGCCATTAGAAACTAGATTATCTGGTCTGATGAAACCAAGATTGCACTCTTTGGCCTGAATGCCAAGTGTCACATCTGGAGGAAACCTGGCACTATCCCTACGGTGAAGTATGGTGATGGCAGCATCATGCTTTGGGGATGTTCTTCAGAGGCAGGGACTGGGAGACTAGTCAGGATCAAGAGAAAGATGAACAGAGCAAAGTACAGAGCGGTCCTTGATGAAAACCTTATGTAAATGTGATTTCTCCATTTTTATAAAATGTGCAAAAAATTATACATATCTGTTTTTGCTTTGTCATTATGGAGCAATGTGTGTAGATTGAGGGGAAAAAACAATTTAATCAATTTTAGAATAAGGCTGTAACATAACAAAATGTGGAAAAACTCAAGGGTTCTAGATACTTTCCAAATGCAGTGTATTTACTAAAGGAATGTACTAAAGAGAAGCTTGCCAAAACATTGGTGTAAGTTTCTTTTGGACTGGATATAGTTCATGCATCCTTAGGTAGTAGCCAGGGGCTTCCTATTCATAGATGGCAGAGACTCACCTGAAAATGGATTGACAAACTCAGATATATTTAAATACAGATCTCACAAGAACATTTCCAACAGTGAAAACATGTCCTTAAGTTGTGTTGAGTAGGTGATGGCATTACTTTATATAGAGGAGAGTGGGTTAAGTTGAGCCAAAGAGTTAATTGAGCCATGCCTTGTTTCTAGGAAGCCATAAACAAAATGGAGTCTGAAGGAAGAAACCACATGGAGAGGTAAGCAAGTTTAGTCCAAAATGATTTTCAGAAAGTCAAATTAATTGGGGTTATGAGTTTCATGATGCTTGTATTGTTTTATAACATCAGTTGGGGTCTCTATAAGCTACAAGGTAGCCTAGTGGTCAGAGCATTGGGCCAGTAATTGAAAGGTTGCTAGATCAAATCCTCGAACTGACAAGGTAAAAATCTTTGGTTCTGCCCCTGAACAAGGCAGTTAACCCACTGTTCCTAGGCAGTCATTGTAAATAAGAAATTCTTAACTGACTTGCCTCGTTAAAAAAAAATGTTTTAAATGGAGATTAAGTCTAGCATGAATGTGCATCCTTGTAGCTGTGTGGACTAATATAGTAAAAATGTTTGTCTTGGGGTAAGTTGGTCACCGTACTAATGATACAATTCTGTCCGTTTTATGCACACTATTATTGCAATGTGTCATGGATATGAACAACAAAAAAATATTGTGCATTTTTATTGTTACAGAGCAGACGTCATCATGCACTAGGTATACAAACGTAAAGCAAGCAAAAGTCTAGCCCCCCTTGTGGTTCTTGAGAGAGCAGCGACAGGAAGTGAGAGAAGGGGAAAAGTACATTCGAGTAGCAGCAAAGGGATGCAACTTCTAACTGAATGACACTGAAGAGGAACACTGACAAAAGAATATGAACATGCACCTGCGTCAAAGAGGATATGATAGAGTAGCAGGGTCTTATCTGATCTCACTGACCAGTTTTATGGGTTGATTCGTGTCAAATGCAGAGAACTTGCCCATGAATTGGCACATCGAAATAACATCCATGTCCCAGACAACTGGTGAAGAAATGGAAGGGTAAGTGATATTGAACATAAATGTATGCCTACATTCAGATATAGATCTAAAATATATCACACCCCCATTCCATGAACTTTGACCTACCACTACCATCACAGACAACTACCACCCACTTACCCCAAGGTGGCTCAACTTACCCTGTCCCTATGCCCAACTTACCCCATACACAGAGACCCTTTATTGGACAAGCTATGTTTTCAAAACAGTTATGTTTACATGAAATCGTATTATTTCCAGGGATACACAACATCCTGAAATATATGTAGATATCTTTGTTAGACATAACTGTTTCCCTTGACGTTGAATGTAAAAAGAAAAAAATGGCTCAACATACCCTACTCTCCACCACAGCATACCAGTTCTGCCATCCATCTTGTTTTGTGTAAATATGAGGCAGTTTCCAGAGTTGCCCCATAAGTTACCCATACCCAGTGACTCCCTTATTTATATATTTGAACATTCTACATAATGATCCACCCTTCGTGCATGGATGATTATACTTGAATAAAAATTCCTTCCATAGAGCAAAAACAGTAAAACTGTGTGAAAAATCATGAAGAATCAGTAGAGAAGACCGGCTATAGCTGAGGACAACAGCAGAGAGAGGACTGTTTGCATACATCTCTATTTACGCTGAGGAGCGGGTGACGTCAAATGACTTGGGGGATGAGCAAGTAAAGAAAGTCTACACAGCCTCAGTCGTTGGAAGCTAATGAGAATTGATTGGTGATTGTTGTTAAACCTCTACACTGAGTGAGAAAGATCTCGACATAAGCATTCTGGTAATGAAAACAACACAGGAAGTCAACAATGTAAGTTTGCTTTTCCTCTTACCTCGCCCTCTAAAGGGCAAGTGCTTCAGACTGGCTCTCTCTTATATGGTAAAGATATTGCCATAGAAATGTCCTCATCAGCCACTGTACAGGTAGTGTGCGGTTCCAGTTACCTTTGTTCCAAAATGTTTACTACTGCATAATTTTCATGCTTTCATTGATGGTTGTTCACACATCCGCAAGAACGAAGGACAAACCTTCTCCGATAAATAACAAGTAATTATTTTTGTTGTTGTTACTTAAACCAACTGAAGGGCACTGATACGACTGCACTTTTGGAGCTAGGAGCACAAGCATTTCGCTACACCCGCAATAACATCTGATAAATATATGTGTATGTGACCAATAAAATTTGATTTATTTAAGTTGACCCATTTCATTATTTATCCCCTTCTTAGCACCGTGAGTGAGCCATCAACCCTTCAACCTGAACCAAGAGAGTGCGTTTCTAGTGAGAAACAAAGAGTCTCTTAGCAGTGGTTATTATTGATGTGGGATTTTTACCTGGCAACAACTCCTTGATACCCCATCGTAAATGACAACTTGGGGCTAGAGTTCAACTGCAGGCTCAAAATGACAGCTTGTAACTTTTGACACAGACAGACACCAGACAATGACATGGAGGTGCGCGCGTACATGGACTATCCCGTTGCGATTTATAGCAACGTCACAGACCAGTTGAATGGCTCCTCAGCCACCTCCTCTGGGCTGGCAGGAAAGGAACCTGACCCCTACCAGCATTACACCATCAGCGTCTTCCTCTCCTGCCTCTACACAATCTTCCTTTTCCCCGTGGGCTTCATCGGGAACGTCCTCATCCTGGCCGTCAACCTGAGCCACAGGGGCCGCATGACCGCCCCCGACCTTTACTTTGTCAACCTGGCAGCTGCCGACCTGGTCCTAGTGGCTGACTCCCTGATCGAGGTGTTCAACCTTAGCGAGCACTACTATGACATGGCTGCCCTGTGCACCTTCATGGCCCTGTTCCTGCAGGTCAACATGTACAGCAGCGTCTTCTTCCTGACCTGGATGAGCTTTGACCGGTTTGTGGTGCTGGCGGGCTCAATGAGTCTGGGCAGAAGCATGCCCCGGGCCCGCCTGACCTGCTGCCTGATCTGGGTGACCTCCGCCCTGCTCACCCTGCTGCCCTTCACTGTGGCCCAGGTGCAGCACGCTGGGGAGCTCTACTTCTGCTTTGCGAACGTATCCCAGATCCAGTGGCTGGAGGTCACGCTGGGCTTCCTGCTGCCCTTCTGCGTGCTGGGCCTCTGCTACTGGAGGATCGCCCTGGTTCTGGTGAACGCTCAAAGGGAGCACAGTGGGCTGCAGCGGCGGCCACAGAAGCGGAAGGCTTTGAGGATGATTTCTGCGGCCGTGTTGGTGTTCTTTGCCTGCTGGTTACCGCAGAACATGTTTGTCAGCGTGCACCTGCTTAGAGGCGATGTGGATGGAACGCTGTGGCATGACTACCCTCTGACGGCCCACATGGTCAACCTTGCTGCCTTCTCCAACAGCTGTCTCAACCCCCTGGTCTACAGCTTCCTGGGGGAGACCTTCCAGGACAAGCTAAGGAGCTTCATCAAGGAAAACATCAGCTGGGCCAAGTTAGACAGCTCCTGCTGGAGTAGCTAGCCCCTCTAGCCTACCCACTGCAAGCTCCTGCCCCCATCCCATACTTAAAAGTACAAGTCCCACCACACAACCTCTCCAACGCTCCTGCTGCCTCTACAAACCAGCCATCCATCCTTCAAATCAAAACTCACCAACATACGTGTGCCCTGGACAGCTAAGTGGTGTGTCTGATTTCAATCACTTTCTGACCTTACTCCTTTTGACTTAAATCTTTCCATAGATAGTTTTGTGTATATATAATGTATGTGGACACCCCTTCAAATGAGTGGATTCGGCTATTTCAGCCACACTGTTGCTGACAGGTCTATAAAGTCAGGCACAACGCCACGCAATCTCCACAGACAAACATTGGCAGTAGAATAGCTTTACTGAAGAGCCCAGTGACTTTCAATGTGGCACAGTCATAGGATGCCACCTTTCCAACAAGTCAGTTGTTCAAATGTTTGTCCTGCTAGAGCTGCCCCGGTCAACTGTATGTGCTGTTATTGTGAAGTGGAAACGTCTAGGAGCAACAACGGTTCAGTCGCTCACAGAATGGGACCAGTGCGTAGCGTGTAAAAATCGGCTGTTTCCATGGCCGAGCAGCAGCACGATTCTGTGCTTCCAACATTGTGGCAACTGTTTCTGGAAGGACCTTTCCTGTTTCAGCATTACAATACCCCCCCCCGTGCATTGTCAAAGCAAGGTCCATACGGAAATGGTTTGTTGAGATCGGGGTGGAAGAACTTGACTGGCCTGCACTGAGCCCTGACCTCAAACCAATCGAACACCTTTGGAATGAATTGGAATGCCAACTGCTTACCAGGCCTGAGTTCCGTGCCCGAACTCACTACTGCTCGTGGCTGAATGGAAGCTTACAAACAGGGTTGTCAAACTATTTTCTTTAAACATTTGTCATTTTAAACTTTAACGTCTAAAAAAAAGCTTAAACTCTGATTTTCCTCATTGTCGCATATTTTATAAGTTTAGACCCATTTTAGATCATCTGAGGTGTTTGTGTCCACCATCGGTTGAGACAGCATACTCTTGAATATAAGGGTGGGTGTCATTTCAATCATAGAAATAGAATGGATATATCCCTTCAACCCACTACAATTGAGCTAGTACATCGTTGAAATATAATATAAATTGACATTTAGAACTTCCAATTACTACCACAAAAATGGGTGCCTGTCCACCCATCGTCAAATGTCTACTTAAATGGAAATGTATATTCTATTATCTTTATTTCTATGATTCCAACAGGTTTCCTAGAGAAGATTGAAGGTGTAATTTAAAACTGATAATCCCATTCAAATAAACATTCTCTGATGTGTGGACCTCCAAACCATTTTTGTGCTACCATTTGAAAGTAAAAATGTTTCAATTGTATTCCCATTTTAGAACATTTATCAGCAAAAACATGACACCCACCACCCTGTATTGAAGGGCATGCTGTGTCTCAACTGATGGCGAGCACAACAAAAATACCTCAGATTATGTAAAATAGGGTCTAACCTACAACATAAATGAAATGAGAAACAGAGTGTTCAGATAATCTCATAATTATAAAAATATATATAATTCTGATCACTTACATGGGGAAAAATGTCTAGAAAGCTGTGTGTGTGTGTGACACCATCTACTGGTGTCACCATACAAAAATGTTTCTGTAAATTAAATGAATAAAGCAGGAATATATAGCAGTTTACCCCAGTAGTTTTGTTCTTCTTCTTCCACTTCTTTTCCTTCTGTGCATCATCTGCTTGTTGTTTGTTTTTCCTTGAATTTGTCACCACTTCCTCTAAAGTGTTCTTTGACAATGTGGGGACTGGTATAGGAGCCTCCTTGGAATGTGCAAGACCTTATTTTAATATCTCATCATGATGAGCTCCGCTTACAAGAAATGACATATGCCTCTATGCAATCTCTTTTACATTTTAAAATCACCATATTACTGTTACCATACTTGCCTCAATGTCAGTATTTTTCCTTTTCTTTTTCACTTTGCTTTCATCAATGCAGACATCTCTCTCATTTGAATTCAACTTCATCCTTTTGCACCCACTTCTTTTGGGATCTGATTCACATGATTTACTCTTTGCCATGATAGCCAACTTGTTCCTGAAACATAATTGCATAGTTAGCTAACGTCACAGTACAGTGTTAGACAATGGGCATACTGACATATGTCAAGGTAAAAATCATGATTCTCATGACGTTCAGCTACAATTTTACTTTGAAAACTAGCTCATTATTCCTAACTATGACACTTGCACTGACTAGTTAGCTAGCTATTGTAACGTTAGCTATCAACAGTGCTAATTACACCACACTAACGTTATAAGCTTGCCATTTAGTTTCAGCATCTTTGACATGCTTTATTGCTTCATGTTAGAAAAAATGACAGCAGGTTACATTCAAAAGATGTTAATAACTTACTAATAAGAATAAACTTACGGTAACAGAATAATTGTACTCGCGTTGACCTCAGCAGCATGAACACCAACATGCGTTTTGTGAATCAGGAAGTGTTGTCGCTTAGCTTGTTGTGATTGGTCAAATAGTCATTTCAGTTCGGTGATTGGTGATTTGAGATTAGTTATGTTCCTAAGTATGCTGGGCCTTGTAGTCTCAAGGTGAATGTTCTTGCAATTTCAATAGATGACGATGAATGACAATATTGTCCAACATTTTATGCAAGCACAGTATATTGCATTTGTGATCTTTAGCATTTAGGATTATAGTGTACAATTCAAGGCCTCTTCGCTCTTTCTCTCCTAGACAACGGCTTTTATTTTATTTTTTATTTTGCAAAGGGTAAAGTCTACAAAACGCAGTTCACTCTCGCTCCATCTTCGCCCACTGCCGGTTACTGGGCTTTCTTGTCATCACCATATTTGGTCGTGAGTGGAAACGTCAGCCGGATGCATCACATTTATACATCCGGTGAAATATCTTGCTCGTTGTTATATGTGTAACAAAATGTTACATGACCTGCTTCGAATTGAGGATTTTGCCATGACATGACCATTCTACAAAATGTCGAGAATAGGACGTGTTTTGTCTAGTTCGTCACAATATTCTCTGTGTCGTAGGATTGTGATTGATGGTATCAAGACAAAGCTGAGGTATGTACAATATGAGAAATATAGCCAGATGGCTATTTATGTTCACGTTAATGGACAGTGAGTGGTTCAATGACAATGAGTCAAACCTGACAGAGGCAAGCTAGCAAAGTAGTACACATTTGGTTCAGGTTTTAAAATCATCACTCGCATGAGTGTTCCCAATGTACTGTCATTGGTTATTTGACCTTCCGATTTGACTTGGGAGCTCTATTGGAGCTTCCGGCACCTCATATTTGATCAGTTAGGTGAGATTTACGCATTAGTTAACATGGATTGCTAGTTAGCTACATTTCCTGCGTCAGCACTATTGTATTGATTTCAATTTCTTGATATTTTGTAACAGTTGTCACTTTGGCTTTTTAAGTGTTTTTGTAGATTCTAAAAAGGTTGCTTTCCTTTTTTCTTTTGAGATTGAACCATATACGGACCCTCTGCTTGACCTCCCATTGCCTGGCTAAGTCAAAGAAACCAGCAGATGAGGATGACGAGGAGTTTAGTCAACCCATCAAGTTCTCTAGCAGTAAAGCCAGTCACAAGACTTGGAATGTAGACCAGTCCCTGGGAAGCAAGTATCAGCGGCCGTGGTGGAAAGTCCTCCCCATCAGTCTCTTAGGGGTGAGCTTCTTGCTGTGGTGCGCACTGAGGGGCGAGACGGTTATTGATGAACAGCTTGAGAAGAATCTCTATGAACAGTTACCTGGCTTACTCTCAGATGAAGAACAAAGCAAATCTAGATAATATTGTGCAATTAAAAAAATGTATAATTTAAGACAATTTGAGCTAGATTAGGCCATGTCTATGGCATGCACAATTGGTGTATGCTTCCAGGCTGATGAGCAATGTTCATAAAATGTATTGTAATGTTCTGGCTATTGTCCACCTGTGTCCATAAGTGCAGAGGCTCAATAGTTATGGTCCCAAATCCAATTGTCATTACATTGTTCATCAAGATTAGACTATCTATGATGAACATTTAGTTGTCAGAATGGTGTGAAGGTAACATTGATGCAGTTTATACTTGACATACAATTGCAGGCGCCATTATCAAGCCTCTGCAGAATGACATGTACACTAAGCAAATCTGAGTGAAATTAACCAAGTTGTTACATTGAATGTTTTGCAAATGCAGAAATGTAATTGTAGTTCATGTATTTGAAGAAATGCCTTTAGTAGAGCCACTTGTGGTTTTTAAACCTCTGGTTTTCAAATGTTCTTTAACTGAGCATGTTTGCTTTGTATAAGTAATTTTGCTTGAATTAAAATGGCCTCAATTTAGTCCTAATTACCAGTCTAGGTATACATTTCCATCCAATTGGCGACAGGTTTGTGCAACTATTCTATGATCTCAAATTTTCCCCACCAGAGGGGTTTCCAAAATGATTTGAGTAAAATGCTGTGTGGTGTGGCGCACAAAGCATTTTGGCGTTCAAGCTTCCACATACCAAAAAGTTTAGGGGGACCCATCACATTTTCAACTGATTGCTTTGTCGAACATGCTCACTCTGGTTTTTGCGCATGCTCGCCAAAATGGAAAGTGTTGGCTATGGACAGAGTTGGGATTACAAAAACGGCAACTATAATCAGTTACATTACCAGCAAAAATATTGTATTCAGATTACTTTTGAAAAACTAGATTCGAGAACTACTTTTCATATTCAAAGGATGTTTGCAAAGAATACTTTTCTCAAATTTAAATCAGCATCGAAAAAGCACATTTTAAGTGGTTGCACCTGAGCGAGTCTGACACTGTTTGGTTCACGGGAAAAGAGCAGGAATATGCATTTGTAAGCTACAGCCTGTTTGTTCCTTACGACAAACCGGGGCATAGGTTTTACGTTTAGTGAATTTACTTCAGCTGGAAAACTCCATGTTTAGCCATGCAAGGCATTCCTTAACCATCTGCCTCCCGCGTAGCCTGCTGGGTAACGTAGTCTTAACACACAGCCCAAATTATGTCTTCCGATGGTGCGACTGCGACGGGCATCCAAAGATTATCCAACTGCAATAAACGCTTAGCGGTAAGGATGACAAGTGTAGTCTAAGGCGATACCGATATCACTTGATCTAAGCACACTGCACTCTGCTTTAGCTATTTGCGCCATATGGATTGTGGTTGGCGGTTCACAAATCTAAATGTCTTAAACCCAATGTTTGAATTCGATCACTGAACTGCCTCTTACCAGTGACAAAAGCGCTCTTGCAACAGCTGAACAGGGCGGATCCCAGCATATCGAATGAGGATTTTATTGCTCAAATTCATGCAGATAACTTCCGTAGGCCTAACGGACACATGCTCAAACATTTGATACTTAAATTACATTGCTTCTTTAATGCCCCGAGCTTAGTTGGGACTCCATGAGAACCTAAAAGCTTGTTTGAATGTTTATCAACATTGAAATGTAAAAACTCCTGTATAGCCTCAACGTGGTTAAAACCATGTTCATATCATGGTCAGTCCTTGCGTCCATAGGTTTGTTTATTAATGAGCCTGGTTTCATTTCAAGGGCTATCCGTTTTCTACCGAAGAGGCGGGACGTCCATTTTGTATTTGCCCTTTATACAGCTGCATATTTAAAAAATATCGCCAACAAAAAGGCATAATGTAACATGGCGTTCATTTTCACATGTGTAGACTTATTTTAACCGCAATGCTATTCCACGTAGTAACTTGAGGTTTACAGCAACGCGGTTAACTTCATGCGTAAACGAGTTCAACGCATTTGTCGCAAGTCGTTGGCCCAACCAAATGAATTGAGAGCAAATTAACCAGTCCTGTTAAGATTGTCTTCACGGCAAGTTCCGTATTAGCATTTTTGCTTTCGGTTTGGTACACCAGATGAATTTTTGGTTATGGAAAATATCACAGCGGTTTGAAAATAACGATTCTTCACACTTTTCAAAACAGAAATTGGGTGAATTTAGAGTTTCAGCAACCAGGAAATTGCTGAGCGATTACATTTTATAGACAAAGATCACACAATGTCAAAGAAATTGTAAATGTGCAACTCTACAGAATTAACGTTACAACACCTGGTCAACATCTACTAGCCCTCACTCAAGGTATACCAAGAAAGTACAGTCAGCCCAGAATGTCCATAGAGGGGGTAATAAAACCAAACATGAGGTAGTGGAAAGTTTATTTACAATAAATGGCCAAAATGAGATTTAAAAACAGTTCTACTCCACATGACTCATGCACATTACAAGATGACCTGAAGGTATCAACCATTTCTAAAATACACTTTCAAAACCTGAGAGGTTAGGAATGTTTGGCAAGACACTTGCTACTTCTGTACTATAAATCACAAGCCTTTATCCTACCAATGAGACATTAAAAAATTAATTGAAACTAGTACATACTAATTCATAGTTCAGAGAAAACACAGCCCCAACCATGCCCGCCCACCAAGTCACCCTCCAAAGAGAGAGTTCAAAAAGTGTTCATATTATGCACGCTCGCCTCGGATTCGCCTGGCCAGCTGAATGTCTTTGGGCATGATGGTGACCCTTTTGGCATGGATGGCACACAGGTTGGTGTCCTCAAACAGGCCAACAAGGTATGCTTCACTGGCTTCCTGTAATTGAAGACAAGCATTTCTCAGAAAAGTAACAATTACATCTTAATTTAAAGGGATACTTGATTTTTTAACGTGCTCTTTAATTCCCAAGTCAGATTAATTTGTAGAGACTATTTTTATGTAGTTCCAGTATGAAGGAAGTTGTGAGCTAATGCTAACTGACCTTAGTGCTATGACTGGAAGTCTATGGTACCTGCTAGCATGCTCCCAAAGTATCTTTTTTAGTGCAGCAGCAAACCATTACAACCAAGTTCACTCACACTCACCACTTTGGTTGGTCCAACACTTTAACATGGGCAATTCTAAAATTAGCACCCATGTCACTAAACCCAAACTTAATCTTTTCCAATCCAAAACAAAGTTCACTTGCCTGCAGAGCGCCAATGGCTGCACTCTGGAAGCGGAGGTCAGTCTTGAAGTCCTGGGCAATTTCACGGACCAGACGCTGGAAGGGCAGCTTCCTGATCAGCAGCTCAGTGGATTTCTGGTACCTACGGATTTCTCTCAGAGCCACTGTACCCGGCCTACACAACACATTTAAAATAAGTATCTGCAGGCCAGTCAACATTTGCCCAGAAGTCCAACACTGCAGAAAATCGAGAAGGTCCAGGTGAAGTGTTACCTGTATCTGTGAGGCTTCTTCACACCGCCAGTAGATGGTGCGCTTTTCCTTGCAGCCTTGGTGGCCAGCTGTTTCCTGGGCGCTTTTCCGCCAGTGGATTTACGGGCGGTCTGCTTAGTACGTGCCATGGCTTACTTGACTACTGAAAATACATCAACATCAAATGTGTAAGGCACAAGGTGGCAATAGTATTAAAGTATGATCAATATGATCCTTAGTCAAGGTTACTGAAGGACAGAAAATTGACCCGTTGAGACCTGGCTAGTGTGGGTGCACTAGATTATTGCAGTAAAAAGGTATCAATTGGCATGCACCTAAAGTCAATACCGACAATGGACTAATATTAGCTTCATATACGGGCCTTTTACTAACGCCGCCAAGCTAGTTACCGCAGCTAGTAGGAAACGACAGCCATAATAGAAGAAAATAAAGCACCAAAATGACAAATTGAGGCATTGTGTAGTTCCATAATAACGT
The DNA here is from genome assembly GCF_021184085.1 of Oncorhynchus gorbuscha. NCBI lineage: Eukaryota > Metazoa > Chordata > Actinopteri > Salmoniformes > Salmonidae > Oncorhynchus > Oncorhynchus gorbuscha. The sequence continues at coordinate 23,789,474 of NC_060183.1, forward strand.
TCTGTGGAAAATATAATTGTAATCGTGTGGAATATGCGATAACTAGATATCCACTTGATAACTGGCAAGTCGGTTAGCCAGGAACAGGACATGGTTGAACACACTGGAAGCAGGGCGCCAACTATCTGAAGCAGTGGCGGGTCAATTGAAACTAACGTTAGCGATGTAAAATGTCTAGTTAGGATACCTAACTACCCACGGCGTGGTACTAAAACGACAATCAAAATCAGTAATTAACTACTCATTACTATATTGTTAAGGGCAAACCAAACTGAACGCTAGTTCAGAAATGTGCGCACCAACTACTGTTAATCTGCTATTCAAGCCACCATTACACGGCTTGTAACCTACACGTTTCGTTTATCTTCGAAGATGCCAGGCAGCTGCCCATTTTGTAACATGGCGCCTACAACGAGGAATCATATTCCCATTGCCACACAATGGCCTTCAAGGCCTAGTTGAGGTAAATTACCGTACTCAGCGAAAATCGTAGAACACACAACACAATCAAAACGAGTCGCTTGTATGTCGCAAATCGTAAACATTAAAACACGCTATGCTTGGTAGGTACTGTAGTTAACTGTCGAGACAAACTAGTTCTGTTTTACAGTAACGTTAGCCAACGTTGGCTAGCTAACAACAAAACCTCGCTTGATAGTTTTGGATACCTAAATAATATCAAAACGAACATTGACATAAAACGAACATTGACATGAACCACACACCGTATTAATTTAGATAAAATATTATATAGCTACCTCTGTAACCAAAACAGACTTTCAAATGTTTTTCAAATACCGTCTTGAACCGCTTCGGTGACTGCTCGTTAAGGGGAAACCGCACATTCTATTTATACTTTTTTTGTCTGATTTGTAGACCTGCCCACAAACATCAGCAAAACGCTTTGTATTGGTCAAACCACAATGACGCAGTCTTCTTTACTAATTGAATCAAATTTCTAACAAGTTCATCCAAGCGAAGTGTGAGACTCGTTTAATGATAAACAACCTACCGGTAAACATTTTAAACGTAACACTTTAGTTAATTTTTAATCTAGAAAGTGGCATCTGGCAACAACAAAAATATGAAAAGCGGAACCAAAAGTATTTGGAAACTTTGCCATTTCGGAATAACGATGGACGTGTACACAATGCTTGATACATGCCCGGTTCATACATAGCCACAGTTAGGATTAGTCACACATGTATTTGATACAGCTCAGTGGTGCATGCCTGTCGTTTCGAAGAAAGTCTACCAAACATTTTTATTTGGTTGCTTGAAATAGCGTTGTGAATCTTTTCAAAGGTGAGCATAAAGGCCTTTTCTCACCAGGTCCGTCAAAAAAATCAATACGACGCCATTCACACCAATTGTGAAATATCGTCCTGCTGCAATCAATCTGGCCATTATTTATTCGAAACAGGTTTGATTTTTGCGTATTTTCGCTTTCCAAAAATATATGTTGACCAATAGGAATTGTTTTCAGGGACACGATCTTTATCACAAAGGTAAACTTGTCTGACAGACTGATCGTGTTCGTGTCTCAGCACAGGGAAGTATATGATAAACAGCATGTAAACTTTTGCTTGTTTTATTTTTTTTTAACCCCATCATCATTTGACAAACTGATTCTAGGTAACTGTAACATATACAATTGTGTCTAGACATGGCAACGCAAGCACATTGAGGGAAGCGCAGGAAACTGCTTCCCAGCGAGCATTGCCTACACTCAGCAGCCGTAGCCAGGTAGACCTAGAGCTATAGGCTAAGCTTGGTGTTATATCATTAGCCTATATCGTAATAAACAACAATTCGTACAAAAAACGCAACAGACTTGGTGAGAAAGGGCCTTAGGGGTGCAAAAACAATACTTTGATCATCCGCTAGTTACACTTTATGTCATGTTCAGCTATGTCATGATGCCATGTTCAGCTTTGGCATAATATTTCTGCAGCAATCTACATCTCATTTGAGAGAAACAGAAGTTATATGAGTGTCTTCAGAGTTGTCACCTGGAAATAGCTGGTGCTGAGTGAATCATGACAGAGCATAAGACACTGGTCATAGGTAGGACACAAGTCATTACAATAAATTCCTTTACATTATTATGCATTGTAGGATGTTTTAATACTGTGTCTCTTCATGTGCTTGTATTTGTGTCAATGTTTTGGAGCAGACTTTGAGCCTCGGGTGAATGACACTGCCCAAGGTGAACAGAACCAACAAAGCAGAACAGAGAAACAACTCTGGGTACGCAGTGAAAACTCTTTCACTTTCAACTTCTTCCCTGATGGTGCACCAACAGCACAGGGGGCAGAAACTGCCCTTTCAGATGTGAAACACCAGTTTGCAGGATTACAGACAAAAACATCCACCACTTCTACAGAACAGGGTTCTGGTTTTGCATTCAACTTCCAAATCCCTGTTAGTATACCAGGGGAGATGGAGAAAGAAATTGGCACACCAGTACCCTCAGGGGATGTAGCCCTGAAAGAGCCTGAAGAGGAAAAGCCTCAGGGCCAGAACGTTCAACAAGTAATTAAAGCACCTGAACCAACCACATCTTCTAAAGCCAAGAAAAATAAGAAATCTGGTCATAAGAAAATTGCCAGCGAAGGACAGCAAAAACAGATGACAAACTTGACAGACACAGAAGGGACTCGTGGGGAGGATGGCACAATGCTGGTGGGTGATGGTGTTGTTTGAATTTAATATTTACATTTGATTCAGTGTGGCTGGTGTATATCAGTTCAACTTTTGGTTGTATTTTTCAGACTACAGAACAGCAGCTGAAAAGAGAGCTGGACTGGTGCATTGAGCAGCTAGAGTCGGGAATGGCTACACTGAAGGCTACGCCAAAACAGAGTGGGTGTAGTTTAGACTCTATAATCCAGTTGATCTCTGAAGTGTACGATAAACAGTATATTCAAATGTGAGATTTTCATAAAAACAGTGAAGAAGTAGATTGTTATGAGATGCATAAAAAGTTTGATGTGGGATTATATCTTGAGTCTTTGCTGTCTGTAGAGGAGGAGGCCTCTCGTGCCCTTAAGACGCTGCGCAGCTCCAAAGCCCCCCTGGCAAAGAAGAGGCAGGTGATGAGGGCCATGTCTGGGGACTACAGGAAGAAGATGGAGGAGGAGAAGCACAAGCAGTTCAAATTAATTCATGCTGGTGAGTGGAGTGAGAGAGAAAGTCAGATATTAATACAAATCACATTTTATTGGTCACATACACATATTTCACAGATGTTATTGCAGGTGTATTGAAATCCTTCTGTTCCTAGCACCAACAGTGCAGTAATATCTAACGATACAGCAAGACACATAGAAGTTCAAATTTAAACAGGCTTGAAGTAAAAAAAAATAAACATGCAGCTTACACTAAAGTCAGACCAGAAATACTGCAAATGATAGATAGAAATATGTGGCAACTAAGTATTTATCTTTTTATATTGCAGCAATGACATCGGCTCAGGTCAAAGTAGTGGCAGACCCTGCTAAGAAGTCTATTTTCCACAGGAAAGCGGAAGGTAGAACAGAGACTCTACCCTTAAAATTAAATGCAAAGTGTCAACAAGATAATTTACAGGCACAGACTCCAAACACAAGTGTGCTGAACCATGAGAACTCAACTTTTGTCTTCACTCCTGCTAATGAAGAGTTCTGCTTTAACTTCCTCTGATTTGCTCTGGGGAAGTATTTGCTCAAGAAATCAGTCTTACTCTATAGAGGAATACAAATTAAGCCATTTTTAAAGTTCTTTGCTTGAATGCTCTCCATCTGAATAATGGTTTCGGTTGATTATAATGCTATTGTTTGTGGTTTGATTAAGTATTGTAAACCTCTTGATTAATAAAATTGATTATTTGGGTAAATATCTGCATCACGCATTAATTCATTGAAGTTACATCAATCTACGACCATCTCTACATTTATTGAAACTGAAAGGTTAGCATTGTCCAGCAACAATGGTCTTGAGTTCAGGAGGGAGAACAACGTTACAAATGTGCCCATGGGGCAGCTTCAGTGTGTACTATTTCATGCCATAGTTTCTCTTGCTACTTATTTAGTGTATCTCTATCAATCAAATACTGTATGACTGGGGTAAATATACTGTACATGAGGTTCAAAAAGTCTTGACTGGGGAGAGTTTCCACAAAACCTTGACTGTTTCTGGAGCTAGGAATCATGGGAAATGAAGTTACCCACCCAAATGTTTACTTTAGGCATTAAGTTCTCAAAGAAAAATGACTACAACTACCAGGAATATTGACTACACAACTTTGGGCAGTCACCCGAGCAAATGTAATTGTAACACAAGCAAACGAGAAGTCTTGAAGACTAGGCAACTGAAGAAAAACTCGTTTTTACGGTAAGTTTAAATGTTTAAACTATTGCTTAATATAACTGTTGTTTCTTCTGTCCAACAGCTCTGTTAGTTTTTTACTTTATGCGTGTGCTTCTATATTAAAATGGCTAGATAAGCTAGCTAACGTTAACGTAGCTAGTTAGCTGTTGTTAGCACCATCCAAAAAGGGGCTACACATTTGCTTAGCCTGTTTTCTTAGCTAGCTACATGACAATGACAGAAGAGTTGGCTACAACACATATAGTATGAGACCAGGCCAAAGATTGCTCGCTAGAAAACATTCCTCCATGGCATCCTTTCTAAATTGGGTATCTTGTGTGCAGATTACAGCCGTGCAGTGGGAGCTGGTCTGGGTTGAGAATGTCGGAGTTGAGCGACGAGGCGAGTGAATCGGAGCAGTTTGGTGTCAGTCTCTCCCTGTGGCTAGGGGACATTAACACTTTAGTACGACCTGAGGAATTGGATGTTCCCCTCGACCTCCACACCGCCTGCTCTATTGGCCAGTATGATGTGGTATCAGAGTGTATTAAAAAGTGAGTACCTCATCAATTGTGTTTGTGAGAGAGACTGGATGCTTCTCAACACTCATTGATAGTAATTTCGTGCTATGTCTTTTTTAGAGGGGAGGTGAATTTGGACAGCAACAACATTGGTGGCTGGACTCCCCTGATGTATTCCTCATATATTGGGCATGACAACATTGCTAATCTTTTGCTGGAGGCTGGAGTGAACGTTAATGCCACCACTGGCAAAGGTCTGACACCCCTTATGCTGGCAGCGAGCTGTGGGAATGAAAGCATTGCATACTTCCTTATACAGGTCAGATTTACTTTTCTGAATCAACAATTGTTTACATTTTCACCATAAATAAACTTTAGTTTAGGTTTAATTTTAGTGTAATGGGTGGTGGTGGTTTTATTGTACACTATGAAACAATTTCCTAATTGTTTTATCTCCCAAAAGCAAGGTGCTGAATTGGAGCTGAAGGACTCTCGAGGCTGGACAGCCCTGTACCACTGCACCAGCACTGGCCACCAGCAGATGGTCAAGTTCCTGTTGGATAGCAATGCCAATGTCAATGTGAGGTGAGTATCGTCAGTCAAATTAATACAACCATCTATGTCCCACTATTCAATCATGAGGTGTGTAATGACACGTTTCTCACCTGCAGAGAGCCAGGGTCTGGCTTCACTCCGCTGATGGAGGCTGCTGCTTCTGGACATGAAATCATTGTACAATGCCTCCTTGACCATGTGAGTAGGTTTCCGTTTGCTAGTATTTACAGTACTGTCATTTTCATATGTTAGTCTCAAATACGTACCTGATGCAAATCTGTTGAAGGGGTACTAAACCTAGTTTGTATATGATAAATCTGGTCTCAGGGTGTCAAAGTAGATGAGCGGAACGCCAAAGGAGAGACCGCCCGTGCCCTCGCTATGATGTACGGCCACACAAAGATCGCCAGCCTCATTGACATGCGCTCTCCTAAAGCCAAAGCAGGTGCAGGGGAGGACTTGCATACTAAGAAGATTACTCATTTAAATCTGATACCTTTTTGTACCTCAACTTTTGGAACAATTGTGGTGGAGCAGTTTAGGTTCTCATTGCACCTACATTTGTCCCCCATAGGACACTTTGAGGACCTGAGCTCGTCGGAGGACTCTGACAGCAGTGCTCCCCCCAGACTGAGTCGCTTGAGTCGCAGCCGAGCCAAGGGCCCCAGCATCCACGATGGGCCTCAAGCCATTGCCAAATTCAGAGTGGGTGGCCCCAGCAAACACTCAGGTAGCGTTCTTTAGGTTACTTCTATATTACAGCTGTATCTATTCCACAGAAGAAGTTAAAATGGTTGTGCTGAATCCAATTACTGCTCTGCTGCTAGATACTGTCCTGTTGGACCTTGTTTGATATAGCTATTATTCACATTCCTATAGAGCCAGCTGTTGCACCCCCGGGATACATTGCATTCCGTGATGTCGGGGAGCAGAGTGAGGGCATGTGTTTCCGTGACGTCACCTCGCCTATCAACGAGCTGGATGGTCAGAGCAACAGCAGCAGAGGTATGGCTACATAGTTAAGCACACTTAACTGTTCACTTATTTGTCACTAGATCGTCCTAGAACAGCAGCAACTTTACACGTTTCCTCTACACAGAAATACCAGTCTACACTTCTACCCATTCCGCCATGTTGCTAATCCAGCTGCTGTGATTCCGCTATAGATGAGAGCCCCTTCTTTGATAACGACATGCCCACCATGAGGAGCAGCAGTAGCAGCAGCGAGGGAATTCCCCGCGTGATCGGACTTAGCCGGGAGGGCTCGCTGGAGAGTAACGAGGTAACCACACACGGCACGGTGACTGCACATTGACGCATTCACATACCACAATGGTGATTCCATTGAGCCCTTTTGTCCTCCATTCACAATGTACCTTTGTCCTTTTTAGGACTCGGATCAGGCTAAAAAGAGCTGCTCCCGCCGCGCAAACAAGGGTCATCACGGTAAAGGCAAGGGTCGCCATGGTAGCAGCAGTGAAACGGTGCAGCCCGGTGGCCCAGGGAACTGTGGGATGCGCTCGCCTGTAGGTGGTCGTCCCAACTATGCAGGTCCCAAGGCACGTGTCAGTGTTGTTGGATCACTATACATTCATGAATATTTCATGCTGTTCAGTGAGTTCTGTTGTGTTTTTCCCTCGAGCAGTGTCTGATCTATACCTGACCTTTGACCCCTGCCCTCTTGTAGGATCTGGCTGAGTTCCTGGAGCAGATTGGCTTTTCCAAGTACCTCCCCCTGTTGGAGGAACAGGACATTGACCTAAGGATATTCCTCACCCTCACAGAGAATGACCTTAAGGAAGTGGGAATCACGTAAGTCGCCGTGGTTTCTCACATACCTAGCTTTGGCTCCGAAGCTCTCACTCGTAGTGTCTGTGACATATCCACATTCTATCGGCTACTGACTTTCTGTCCATCTCAGACCTACTCTAGGCAGTATAGAATATCGCACGTCTCTCCATTCTGATTTACTTAGTTTTCTCCACTGCAGGCTTTTTGGACCCAAGCGCAAGATGACCTCAGCGATTGCACGTTGGCACAGTAGTGCCCGGCCACCTAGTGATGCTCTGGAGCAGGCCTACGCTGACCAGCTGGAGGCTGAGATGCAGGAGATGGCCATTCAGCTACATAAGGTGTCTACACGATAAAGAAGCAAAAACTAACCAAAACCTTATTTCTAAACCACTTCATCGCTCCTCTCCTCCCCCAACCCCTCTTTCTTCTCTGGTGTAGCGGTGTGAGGAGGTGGAGGGCCTGCAGGGCCAGATGTCTCAGGAGAAAGAATTGCGCACAGTGATGGAGGGATGCCTGATGGAGTACAAGATGGCCTGGAGGAAGGTGCACACAGAGCTGGTAGACAACCACAGGCTGGCCCAGGACATGAATGCCGTGCTAGAAAAGGCCCGCGCCTGCCGCTGCAAACTCCTGTCTCGCCTCAGTGCCGACGGCAACGGCAGTCCTTACCACGGCGATGGAAAACTGAAAGGCGATACTGGTGGAAAAGGTGGGTGGCCGTGAGCTGCATTGTTGGATGACGGGTCATTTGCATGGGCACAAAACCAAATATCCTTCTGCCACTCCTTTGGAAAGCAACTTATTATTTCTCTTCTCGTTCTTTCCCTCAGGTGGAGAAGGCTTGAAGTCCACCAGTATCTCGGAGTTAATGACAACACTGGATTCGTATGAAGAGGAGCTAGGTAGGACAAACTATCGCAGGTTTTCAAATCTATCCAGTGCTCGGATGCTAACCATTGTTATGAGAGTTACTGTTGTCTGAGTGTGTCTGGTTGTTTGATCCTGCCAGGGGAGACCCTCCAGGCTGTCCTGCAGAACCTGAGAAGACTGAGTGTCCCAGAGAAGGTCACAGACAGCTGGGAACAGCCTTAGGCAGTACTGGTGAGTGTCTGGGTGGGTATAGACGTTAGGTGTTAAAGCGAACCATCAACATGAATGGCTAACCATTCTTTAGGTAACTAGGACCCAATCAACATGAGTAAGAAATTCTGGGTCTCAATTCTGTCTTCAAAAGGCTTCCTGAAAATGCTGACGGAGGGTGAACATGCCACCCTGAACACACTCAATGGACTGGGAGTGGGCCAGACCAGCTGGCCTGACTGGATACAGTGGGATGAGGACCAGTGTTCCCAGGCGCTCCCGAATGGGACAGGGGTTGTGGCCTCTAGCCTGGCCAAAGATGGAAGAGGCCATTGGCAGCTACTGCAGGGATATGACAAACGGGCAAGGGCAGCTGTCCCTCACATGCCTGTGCTGGTGATGGTGGACTGCTTCAGTTGAATTAGGAGGTGCAGTCGGGGGAAAGCTGATAAACCAGCAAGGCTGTAGATCCTATACTATATGTATGAGACACATGCATGCTGTGATCAATGATGCAGCCAAACAAAATAAAGATCACTCATGTTTCTAACGAACCTGATCTTTGACATGAAGAGAATACATGTACATGAATTGATCATTTTAGATTTATTTTTTTTAAATATGGTTTTGTTTTATGTTAGTGTCGTCCTGCTGAATGTAACCTCCCTTGTTAATCTTTCACCACGCCTGTGTTACTGTCTTCTATAATGTTTAACTGTGTTTTATAGGGTTTTATTTTTTTCAAACTTTCCATTTTATTGTTCATGTTCATATATGTTAAGTATGACTTCAGTGAATGTGTGTAATCAAAAGCGCAATAAATACTGTCGTGGCAGTCTAAAACCTGTGCATTATTAGGTTAACTTTCCAGGCAATTTTATCTTAATGGTAATTTTTCAACATTGTAGTATACCAGTCTTACTTTCATTATTAATTACATGTTTAAGGTATAAGCACAATTTAGTCTGTGTAATCTATTCCTTTTCAAATTCTAGTTCCGTAAGCATTATGGCAATATGTCCCATTCAAAAGGTCACTCACCGACTGGTTTATGATACAGCTGAGTTTCAAAATATTTTATTGCCATAGAAAACAGTGCTGGAGATTCCTTATCTGATGAATAAAGGCCACATCAAGACCGACATCTTTATCGCTATTTACATACACAAATTATTCATTTAGAAGAGCAAACTGTTCCACCCAGCTGAGCAATACACAATAAAAAATTATTTTTAACATTTCAGCAAATATACAGTACTAGTCAAACGTTTGGGCACGCCCACAAATTCAATACTTTTTCTTTATTTTTACTTGTCAACTTTAGAATAATAGTGAAGACAACACTATGAAATAACACATGGAATCATATAACCCCAAAAAGTGTTAAAACAAATATATTTTAGATTTTTCAAAGTAGCTAGCTTTGACAGCTTTGCACACTCTTAGCATTCTCTCAACCATTTTCATGAGGGAGTCACCTGGAATGCATTTCAATTAACAGGTGTGCCTTAAGTTAATTTGTGGAATTTCTTTCCTTTATGTGTTTGAGCCTATCAGTTGGGTTATGACAAGTTAGGGGTGGTATGCAGAAAATACAGACCAAGTCCATATTAGGGCAAGAATAGCTCAAATAAGCAAAGAGAAACAGTCCATAATTACTTTAAGACATGGTCTGTCAATCTGGAAAATTTCAATGGATGTTTTTTCAAGTGCAGTCATAAAACTGTCTCTCATCAGGACTGCCACAGGAAAGGAAGACCCAGAGAAATCTGAAATTAACTGCATCTCAGCACCTCACAGAGTTCAAGTAACATACACATGTCAACATCAACTGTTCAGAGGAGACTGTGTGAATCAGGCCTTCATGGTCAATTTGCTGCAAAGAAACCACTATAAGGACACCAATAATAAGAGACTTGCTTGGGCTAAGACACACAAGCAATGGACATTAGACCTGTGGAAATCAGACCTTTGGTCTGATGAGTCAAAATTTGAGACTTTGGGTTCCAACCGCCGTGTCTTTGTGAGACGCAGAGTAGGTCAACAGATGATCTCCGCATATGTGGTTCCCACAGTGAAGCATGGAGGAGGTGTAATGGTGATTTGCTGTAGACACTGTCTGATTTATTTTGAATTCAATGCACACTTAACCAGCATGGCTACCACAGCATTCTACAGCGATATGCCATCCCATCTGGTTTGCTCTTAGTGGTACTATCATTTGTTTTTCAAACAGGTCAATGACACAAAACACACTTCCTGGCTGTGTAAGGGCTATTTGACCAAGGAGAGTGATGGAATGCTGCATCAGATGACCTGGCCTCCACAACCCCCCGACCTCAACCCAATTGAGATTGTTTGGGAAGAGTTGAACCGCAGTGTGAAGGAAAAGCAGCCAACAAGTGCTCAGCATATGAGGGAACTCCTTAAAAATGGTTGGAAAAGCATTCCAGGTGACTACCTAGTTGAGTGTGCCAAGGGTGGCTACTTTTTAGAATATAAAATATATTTTGATTTGTTTTTGTCACTACATGTTTCCATATGTGTTATTTCATAGTTTCACTGTCTTCACTATTATTTTACAATGTAGAAAATAGTTAAAAAAATAAAGAAAACCCCTTGAATGAGTACGTGTGTCCAAACTTTTGACTGGTACAGTACAGTGTGTATGTATGTACACACACACAATATATATATATATATATATATATATATATATATATAAATAATATATATATATATATATAGTTGAAGTCTAAAGTTTACATACACTTAGGTTGGAGTCATTAACACTCGTTTTTCAACCACTCCAATTTCTTGATAACAAACTTTTGTTTTGGCAAGTCGGTTAAGACATCTACTTTGTGCATGACAAGTCATTTTCCCAACAATTGTTTACGGACATATTATTTCACTGTATCAAAATTCCAGTGGGTCAGAGGTTTACACATTGAGTTGACTGTGCCTTTAAACAGCTTGGAAAATTCCAGAAAATGATGTCATGGCTTTAGAAGATTCTGATAGGCTAATTGACATCATTTGAGTCAATTGGAGGTGTACCTGTGGATGTATTTCAAGGCCTACTTTCAAGCTCAGTGCATTGACATCACAGGAAAATCAAAAGAAAGCAGCCAAGACCTCAAAAAAAAAGTGTAGACCTCCACAAGTCTGGTTCATCCCTGGGAGCAATTTCCAAAAGCCTGAAGGTACCACGTTCATCTGTACGCAAGTATAAACACCATGGGACCACGCAGCCGTCATACCGTCATACCGCAGAACAACAGCAAGGGACCTTGTGAAGATGCTGGAGGAAACAGGTACAAAAGTATCTATATCCACAGTAAAACAAGTTCTATAATCAACATAACCGGAAAGGCCGGTCAGCAAGGCCGGTCAGCAAGGAAGAAGCCACTGATCCAAAACCGCCATAAAAAAGCCTGACTGGTTTGCAACCGCACATGGGGACAAATATCATACTTTTTGGAGAAATGTCCTCTGTTCTGATGAAACAAAAATAGAACTGTTTGGCCATAATGACAATCATTATGTTTGGAGGAAAAAGGGGTTCTTGCAAGCTGAAGAACACCATCCCAACCGTGAAGCACGGGGTTAGCAGCATCATGTTGTGGGGGTGCTTTGCTGCAGGAGGGACTGTTGCACTTCACAAAATAGATGGCTTCATGAGGAAGGACAATTAGGTGGATATATATATTATGATTTTTTTTTTACCTTTATTTTACTAGGCAAGTCAGTTAAGAACAAATTCTTATTTTCAATGACGGCCTAGGAACAGTGGGTTAACTGCCTGTTCAGGGGCAGAACGTCAGATTTGTACCTTATCAGCTCGGGGATTTGAACTTGCAACCTTTCGTTTACTAGTCCAACACTCTAACCACTATGCTACCCTGCCGCCCCAATTAGGTGGATATATTGAAGCAACATCTCAAGACATCAGTCATGAAATTAAAGCTTGGTCGCATATGGGTCTTCCAAATGGACAATGACCCCAAACATACTTCCAAAGTTGTGGCAAAATGGCTTAAGAACAATAATGGTATTGGAGTGTCCATCACAAAGCCCTAACCTCAATCCCATAGAACATTTGTGCGCAGAACTGAAAAGGCATGTGCGAGCAAGGAGGCCTACAAACCTGACTCAGTTACATCAGCTCTGTTAGGAGGAATGGGAAGCTTGTGGAAGGCTACCCTAAACATTTGTCCCAAGTTAAACAATTTAAAGGCAATGCTACCAAATACTAATTGAGTGTATGTAAACTTCTGACCCACTGGGAATGTGATGAAAGAAAAAAGCTGAAATAAATCATTCTCTATACTATTATTCTGAAATGTCACATTCTTAAAATGAAGTGGTAATCCTAGCTGATTTAAAACAGGGAAATTGTACTGGGTTTAAATGTCAGGAATTGTGAAAAACTGAGTTTAAATGTATTTGGCTAAGGTGTATGTAAACTTCCAACTTCAACTGTATATATACACACACACATACATTATTGTGTTCACTTAACTTTGAGTTTCTGTCATTGTCAAAGGGAGCACTGAATAGGCCAGCGGGCTCATCTCAAACTTTCAACAGTGCTCCATAAGGTAGGTACATGATCCCCCGTTCTCCTCTCCGACTGGTTTAATGAATTGGACTCCAGTTTTACCGACCTATCTTCCAATACAGCCATCCTGCTACCATGGCCACCCCCCTGTGGACCCCAGTCTTTGGAGAGGCCAGCCTGGAGTGTGAGACCCAGGCCAGTGTGAGCCAGGTGAGGTGCGCTCCCTCTCACAGAGAGCTGGCTGGGAGGGGGTGGAGCTGAGGGTCAGGTGTACTCACACAGGTGTCCGCAGCCAGCCGGGCAGTGAGAATTGCTCTTTAACCAGTTCATCACGTGCTCCAGGTGCCCGCCATGACTGCAGCCTTGGCACCACACAAACAGCCCCTTCACCACATGGTGGCACACAGCACAAACACTGGCACACTGGTGGCACCTGGGGAACGGGAAAAGAAGTGGAGTGGCTATATTGCACAACTTTCCAAATGTCCTCTTGCCTGGCTCCTCTCTAAGTTTCTTCCTCGGTTCCTGCCTTTCTAGTGAGTTTTTCCTAGCCACTGTGCTTCTACACCTGCATTGCTTGCTGTTTGCGGTTTTAGGTTGGGTTTCTGTGTAGAACTTTGACATCTGCTGATGTAAAAAAGGGCTTTATAAATACATTTGATTTGAGAGTATCTAGAAATATGTAATTTGCCATTTAGTTGCACTGTTTCTCATTAGGTTAGTAACGCTTCACTTAACCATTTACTGTGTTAGGTAGGTCAAAGTTATACCGGTCACAGATCCAGCCCCTGTTGCTCATGGGCCGTTTGCAGTTGCTGCAGTTGACGTGCAGCGTGGTGGATGTCTGGTTCAGACAGGTGATGGCGCTGCAAGTGCTCAGCTTGATGACCTCGTTGGACACGTTCCACAGCTCGAAACGCTGCAGCAAGTCAATGTAGGACATGTACCAGTGCTCCTGAAATAGGGTCACCGCTATTATTAGAACATGCAGAAATAAACAAAATATTTGTCCGCTTGGAACACATGCAGATTACCAAGACTCTAACCTCCATCATTATTTAGTCAATCAAGCAGTTATTTGTAAACTAAATCAGCTATGTTAAATCGTTCAGAATTCTCAAGAGCATCCAAATTAATGTTATGCAACACAATCATTGAATTTGTATTCTGGTTCAGGAACCAACCATACATATTCTCAACATTATTCCTATTAGAAAGCTTCAGTTCTTCACCATAACAACTGTTATATCCCTAGCTCTGACCTGAGTGAGGTCGTCGATCTCCTTGCGGATGCGGTCTCCCAGGACGATGAGCACCGAGACCGCCATCTGCACGTCGCCCTGCTCGGCGTAGTGGCTCAGCATCTCTCTGACCACGGGGCAAAAAAAGCGGGAAGGGAGGTGTGGGCTGAACAGCGGCTGCGAGATGGCGATCAGGGAGAGGGACTCTATGGGCGTCAGGCACATGACCTCCGCCTCGTTGCCGCTGGCGTGCGGCGAGTCGGCCTTGTCCTGCTGCAGGTGCTCCGGGACCGACGGGTTGTCCATGATCTCGTGGCGCAGCGGGAAGGCCTCCTGGGGGAGCGTGTACTCCTGTTCTTCCACTGAAAACACAGGAGAGAGAAGAATAATGCTCAGAAAGTACTAAGCCTAGATCATAGACTAGCTATGAAACATGGCTGTAACCTTCATTGAAATGGCATCAGTGTCGAATGTATACGACCTGTGTTGGGGTCAGACTCACCGGCCTGGATTTCGTGCTCCATAGAGTAGAGGTCATCGTCATCCAGCTCAGCGTCACCAAACATGTACTCCGCCTGTCCCTCACTCCCCTCGGTCTCCTCATTCTCTGCAGTGGGACAAATCTCTGTATTGTTTACTCATCTATTGCATCCATCATAGTAAAATGTGGTTCACAAAAACAACCTATATGTTGATTAATTTCTTCGGTCACGTGAATGTTTTTAGAGTTTACTCTCACCGTCGTTGTTGCTGTTGATGAGCGAGTTCCCAGGCTCCAGGTGAATGTTGTCCTGTCTGCTCTCTCCTTTACTACGGTCCAGCCTGCTCTCCGTCCCCATCTCCTTCATACTGAAACTTGGGCGGACACAAAAACAGGATTTTAGTTTGTCCACACTATTTTTCAGCTCATGCGTTTTATGTAAAAGCCTGTGGTCAGTACCTGTTCATTAAAGGAAGGTTGCCCAGTTTGCTGATGTTATTTGGACCAGGTGTCGAGAGGTTCGCTGGATCTGAGAACATGAGCCGAAGCATAGTCCATGTAGTGGAAACCTTCAAATGGGGAAATATGAAATAGGTTTGTTAGTGATCCTTAAAACTCTACTTAGTTCCACAACAATGTTTAATTGGATATGTGTAAATGAATGCAGCTCATCTCTGAGGGGAAGACTGACCAACCTGAGGTCTGTTGAGCTCCTTGGCCACCTTGGCATTGTGGTCGCACAGCTCGGCGAAGGGTTTGCCGCCGAGGAGGTAGAGGCGCGCCGTCTTGACAAACCAGTCCATGCGCCTGCTCTCCAGAGACGACTCGAACACGCTGAGGGCGCTGGACACATGGGCAAACTGCTCCGTCAGATCGGGCTTCTTGAAGAAGAAGATTGGGTAGCGGCGGTCGCCACCCGGGTAGGGTTTCCTGTTGGAGTCGCCACTAATGAGGCTCTCCTTGGCGGCGAAGGCAAGGTCGCCAAACAGGCCGAAGCACAGCCCCTCGGGGTTGGCCCGGTCCACGGGCCGGCTGGCGTCCTTGAACATGTGCTGGTAGAGTGTGCTGTCCTTGGAGCCTGACAGCAGGAAGTAGGGGTCATGCTGGTGGCGCCACACGATGCCCGTGGTCACGTCCTTGTGCTCCTCGAAGGTGGCAAAGGGGATGAAGGGCCGTCGGACGTCCCACACGTAGATGTTGTGGTCCACCATCATGGAGCAGGTGGCCAGGTGCCACTTCCTCTCAGGACGCCACTTGACCCGTGCCACCGAGGCAATGGTCTGGACGCAGTAGATCTCTTTGGCCCGGTTGGTGGTCATGTCCCACACCTTCACCATCTTGTCCCGGCCACCAGTGGCCAGCCAACCCCTGCAGACAGAGGTCAATATATTAGCAAAGTGGCTGTTGATTAGAGGTCAACCGATTAATCGGAATGGCCGATTTCAAGTTTTCATAACAATTGGTATTTTTGGACACCGATTGTGGCCTTTTTTTGTTGTTTTTTTACACCTTTTTAACTAGGCAAGTCAGTTAAAGAACACATTCTTATTTTCAATGAGGGCCTAGGAACGGTGGGTTAACTGTCTTGTTCAGGGGCAGAACGACAGATTTTTACCTTGTCAGCTCGGGGATTTGTTTTTGCAAATTTCCGGTTACTAGTCCAACGCTCTAACCAACCTGCCTTACATTGCACTCCAAGAGGAGCCTGCATGGCAGGCTGACTACCTGTTACGCGAGGGCAGCAAGAAGCCAAGGTAGGTTGCTCGCTAGCATTAAACTTATCTTATAAAATACAATCAATCTTAACATAATCACTAGTTAACTACACATGGTTGATGATATTACTAGTTTATCTAGCGTGTCCTGCGTTGCATATAATCGATGCGGTGCCTGTTAATTTCTCATCGAATCACAGCCTACTTCGCCAAACGGGTGATGATTTAACAAGCGCATTCGCAAAAAGAGCACTGGCATTGCACCAATGTGTACCTAACCATAAACGCCTTCCTTTAAAACCAATACACAAGTATATAATTTTAAACCTGCTAACATGAATTTCTTATAACTAGGGAAATTGTGTCACTTCTCTTGCGTTCCGTGCAAGCAGTAAGGGTATATGCAGCAGGTTGGATCGCTCGTTGCGAACTGTGTGAAGTCCATTTATTCCTAACAAAGACCGTAATTAATTTGCCAGAATTGTACATAATTATGACATAACATTGAAGGTTGTACAATGTGACAGTAATATTTAGACTTAGGGATGCCACCAGTGGCTATTGTCGATGTGTTCCTGGTTCGAGCCCAGGTAGGGGCGAGGAGAGGGACGGAAGCTATACTGTTACACTGGTAATACTAAAGTGCCTATAAGAACATCCAATAGTAAAAGGTATATGAAATACAAATGGTATAAAGAAACAGTCCTATAATAACTACAACCTAAAACTTCTTACCTGAGAATATTGAAGACCCGTGTTAAGAAGAACCACCAGCTTTCATATGTTCTCATGTTCTGAGCAAGGAACTTAAACGTTAGCTTTTTTTACATGGCACATATTGCACTTTTGCTTTCTTCTCCAACACTTTGTTTTTGCATTATTTAAACCAAATTGAACATGTTTCATTATTTATCTGAGGCTAAATTCATTTTATTGATATATTATATTAAGTTAATAAGTGTTCATTCAGTATTGTTGTAATTGTCATTATTATAAATAAATAAAATAAAAATAGGCTGATTAATCGGTATCGTCTTTTTTTTGGTCCTCCAATAATCGGTATCGGTGTTGAAAAATCATAATCGGTCGACCTCTACTGTTGATTCAGGTGAATCAGGTGAATCAACAGCCACACTGTAAGCAAGAATGATTATTGTATCTAAAGAAAATTCACGTTAGATGAATGGTCAACCAATGCAAACATCAATGCATTTTCAACATGTCTTTCTCTAAAAGCCTCTCCCTACCTGTCATCGGGGTGCCAGTCACAGCAGAACACAGGGCCGGTGTGGGCTGTGAACATCCTCTCATACCGGTCAGGCCTCCGGATGTCCCACAGCTGGACGTTACCGTTCTCAAAGGAAGCAGCAAAAGTAAAGTAATCCTTCATGCTGAACTGAACATCTCTTACACTCTCCGACTGACCTGAAAAAAATAACATTGATAAACAGTAATGTTCTCAGGCCAGGTACATTACCATGTCGTGCGACTATGTTGTTT
Source organism: Oncorhynchus gorbuscha (assembly GCF_021184085.1). Taxonomy (NCBI): domain Eukaryota; kingdom Metazoa; phylum Chordata; class Actinopteri; order Salmoniformes; family Salmonidae; genus Oncorhynchus; species Oncorhynchus gorbuscha. The sequence goes on from NC_060183.1 coordinate 23,807,275, forward strand.
ATTTAGTAACTAATAAGATGCTGTTTGTTTTGTATCCCAGAGGCATTCCTGGACATGAGCAGGGCCTGGTTTCCCAAAAGCATCTCAAGGTTAAGTTCATGATTAGAACCTTCGTAGGAGCATCGTTAAATCACCCAGCTGTTTCCCAAAACCATCGTTTCCCAAACCAAGTCGCACTTCAAAAACTATTGTTATTTACCAACTGCCACAGACCACTCATAGAACAGCTAAGTGCATCACTGCGTCACTTTATACACAGAAGATCTCTGCTCAACATAGAATCAACTTGTTTCTGTCTCTCTGTGACCACCGATAACTTCGGAAAGAAGTTGACTATAAATACAAAGTTGCCAATGTCTTTGCAAGTGACGGAGAAAAAGATGTTCTAAATGAAAACTGAGAACTGCATTCCTACATAGGCATATACATTTAAATCATATGGGAATCAATTTCATGTTCAGTCAATTGAGTTCTATTCGATGCTACACTGTCTGTAATTTTGCCTCAATGTATTTAATGTGTAACAACATGTGCGCAATGATGTTCCAAATTAAAATCGGAAATTTAGTGCATTATAGGGTAAGCATTAGAATATGCCACCTCAATATTTTGCAGCCGTAAGGTGATAACTCTAGGAGCTGATCGGTCGTCAGTATTGTGGAATAATTATTATGTTAAGGTAAGATTTGAATGGAGAAAGCGGATCAAAGAGCAGTGCTGCCTTTCTTCCTATCAGTATTGATACATGCTCCAACAACGCACTCAGCGAACGTTCTTTCTGCGTCGTGTTTTGGGAAGCGCATGTTACATCTTCGGCCATTGTAAGAATGATGCATCGTTAAAACACTTGTAAACCGAAAATGCATCGCTATCGGGAAACCAGGCAGGTATTTCTACACTCCACTCAAAATGTTACTCCTAGGTTCAACCTCAAAAGTGCAAGAACTATCCACAGACACACATACCTGAGAAGGTGCTAACGGACTCCTTCTTGCGCAGGTCGAAGCACTTCATGTAGCCATCCTGGGAGCCACTGAGCAGCATGTAGACTTCGGTGGGGTGGAAGCACACCTTGTTGACCGTGCGCTTGTGCTCGGTGAACAGCTGGTCCTGCTTGTTGCGCGACGGCTTGCCCAGGTTCCAGGTGACTACCGCCCCGTTGGTGGCAGCCGTGGCCAGCAGGTTCTCCTCCATCTGGTGCCACATGACGTCGGCACAGCTGAAGTTGAGCGAGGGCTTGCGGCCCACGCGCAGGTTGAGCTTCTCCACAAACTGCTCCTCCTCCAGGCCGTAGATCTTGAAGATATTGCGGCCGGCCACCACCACCTGTGTGGCATCGCGGCACACACTGATGGCGTTGGCGGGCGCGTCCAGGTGGCAGAACATGGTGCGTCCGCTGATGGCACTGCCGCCCAGGGCTGTGGTTACCCGCGACATCTTCTCCATGGCCTGGTGGGGGACAAAGAAGGGTGGTTGGAGAAATTATATTGGGAAATTCCAAAAGAATGCCCATAGTTTCGCCAGAAGATGGCACTGCTACTATGAAGAGAGCTCAGTTTGGTACTTGAGCTGTGCTGCTGGCAGTGGTCTGTCACATATTTATAAGACCCTGTAATCTCTAATTCATTTCAATGGACTTACTCCAAACAGCAGCAGCGATCCTCTCTGCCTCTAGAGAAACACAGAGGCCTCCTCATACAGTCCTGTCAGAGGTCACCAGAGAAAAGTGTCATTATCCTCCACTTCAACAATCATCCACACGTATATGTTAATCTTGTAGAGTAGAGAAAGGGAACCCATTCAGTAGTGGGTCTGTAGGTTTTTGCTCCAACCAGCCAGACACAACCTGATAGTACCTAGGCCTAACCAGTATCTACTTAGACAAAGTCCCTTCCTGTTCAGGTGCTGAGGTCCAAGCTGGAGCAAAAACCCTGACTGTCATTGCAACTCTTCAAAATCAAATGATCTTTAAAGAGTAGCTACACTGATACGTCACTGAGGCTGAGACAATTACTGCAACCAGATTAAACATTCACAAGTTACAACAAACAGTACTTACCTACAACCCAATAGTCTTCTATAACATGGCTCAAGAGAATATTCACCCCACTTTGCCCGAAGTGCATGGCGGACTGCTTAATGCTCCCAGCTCTCCAGATTCCTGCAGATTAGAACAGAGGGGCGCATAAAACTAAGATGACCATTCATTGCTGAAAACAATGTATCCACTGAGCTTTGCAATGTTTAGGGAAGTTTACGACCTGCCATTTGAAATGTTTATAAATATTAGCTAGGATCTGGCTAGGGTAGCTAACGTACCTAGCTATACTAATTGTGTCGTTCACGTTCTCGATATGACCTCACAACAAGACTGAGACACAGCCAATGAATGCATTTCAATAAGGAACATTTGTCGTCTAATTTGCAAGCAGACATCACCTGGGAGCTGACTATAAAGCTTGCTAGCTAACGTTAACTTGCTAAAGTACTTAACGTTAGTTGCAACATAGCAGTCGGATGACATGATGCTAATTATTTTACTAGCAGGTTCAAAATATTAGTTGACGAGAAAGGTACAGTTATTTCCCAATATAAATGTTTTCAGTGCACAACAATTGGCGCTAATTTTGGAGGACTGACCTTGCTTTTGAAAAAAAAAATGTTGTTCACTGCACTGGAGAACCGGAAGTTGTAACTGTTACTACCATGAATCTAGCGAAAACAAGCATAACAAAACGGAAGTACATGTTCTGAAAGGAATTCATTCATCGTTCATACTTTGTTTTGTAACATTTTATTAATGTTCTATACATGTGGATGGTAAGTGTTTTTCTACCTTTTATTATTCTGACATCATGACTTTGAAGTCGCAGCTGAATGCATGTTTCTTGTTCTTCCCATACAGTTTCAGTTCATGCACCTATATCTATTGAATAGTCTATTTTGGGTCAGAATGAATATCAAAACAGAGAGTAGGCCTATTGACCTGTGAACTGAGAATGAGGCTTGTTCTGTTCTCCAATGTATATAAAGGTTTAGATAGCAGCTGCCATCTGCAGTGTGTCAGGGGAAAAGGCCCTCCTCCCTCAGGAGTTTTGAGGAATAACAACATTCCCCTGTGTAATGTCCACTCAGGTCTGAGGTGGTTTTGGCACATTAACCCTTTATAAAGCAATGAGTGGAACACTATTCACCTGCGAAGACCCAGCTGTCTGGAGAAAGTTATATGGCAAATACTGGGAGGTAGTGGAGGCCAAGTCCCTTGGGAAGGGCAAGAAGTCTGGAAAACTGCTTCCCTTGGATAAATGGTAAGTGTGGCACATATATGATCCCATTACCAGGTATCAATGAAGAGCAGACTATCATCACAACTACAGTCAATCTGTCACATTAATTAACATAAACACACATAGATTTTAGCTTTCAATTTATCAGGACGGGGAATCCTTCAATGACATTTATGCATGCCTTTTGATTGATGTAAGTAAACATGGGATATTTAGTCTGAGCCTCATCTCTGGCCAGGTATCAAGAGGAGCTGCCTGTAGCCATCGCTGGGCGTGCTTATAAATACGTCACCCAACCAGAGCTGGTGAAACTGATGGAGTGGAAGCTCACTGTAAGTAGTGCAGATAGATGCATAGCTTTATTGACTAAGTAGTAAGTGAATGTTTCTGATATTCCAGGTAATAATTTGAAATTAAAATTAAAATTCTAGTAACTATACTTTCCTTACTGTCCATGACCAAAGAAATCTCTTTAAACTCCCTGCTCCCTGACTGGTTGTGAAATGTCTTGGCACTGTATCACCTGCAGAGGGGGAAGTTCCGTCCGCGGTTGCAGCAGCTCGTGGCCTCGAACAGTGATGAGATGGTGGAGAAGTGCTCTAGAAAGGCCTTCAGTCTCCTCCCTGACGTCCAGGCAGCCATCACAGAACTCAGCTCTCTCAAAGCCCTGGGCCCAGCCACCGCCTCAGGTCAGCAGCACTCTGTCTGGTTCGCAGGATGAGAAAACACTTTTTAGGCAATTTTTAAGACTGACAAGACCGAGAAGGCTGACATGTTTTCTTCCTTTCAAGAGTAGAAAAAAAGTAACCTAGACAATGTTGGTTCAGTCACCTTAATGGGAAAAATTGATTTAGGCATATCAATCATATGAACAAAGCTCAAAATGCAGGACGGAGGTTCCCAACACTCTGTTAAAGCATAGTTAATATTCAGGAAACTACAGCGATCTGGTAAGGGGCACAGTTTAACTTGGACTATCTTTGACTGGCCTTTGTGTTCCAGCTGTATTGGCAGCAGGAGCTCCCGAGCAGGCTGCATTCATGGCCGACGAGGCCGTTGGAAGTATCCCTGGACTGGGGCCCATCCAGTACACACCCAGGCACTATGCTCTCTACCTGAACAAGATGGCTACACACACACAAACACTTAACAAAGGTGAGATAGCGTGTGTGTGTGTGTGTGTGTGTGTGTGTGTGTGTGTGTGTGTGTGTGTGTGTGTGTGTGTGTGTGTGTGTGTGTGTGTGTGTGTGTGTGTGTGTGTGTGTGTGTGTGTGTGTGTGTGTGTGTGTGTGTGTGTGTGTGTGTGATGCACATTTGTGGATACATATTTAGTGGGTCCAAATATTATCTATCTGCAACATTGTAGTTTTGCTCCATGTGCATTAGGCTTCCTCCTGGTGTGTGTGTAAGAGACAGAAGGGGGGGGAACTATACCCGGGATGTGGTAACCCCATGTCGTAATCTATGCTGACGTTGTTTGTTGACCCGCCTCCATCTTCCTCAGTGGACAGCGAGCGGGACTGGACCCCCCATAGGGTGGAGCTGTGTTTGTGGGCATGGGCGGTGGCCAATCAGCTGCAGCTCCCCCTGCTGAAGGATGTGAATCTAGAGAACAGCCTTCCCAATAAGTCAGACCCGGAGACCAATGACAGGCCAGCTAAGAGACAGAGGACCAAGTAAACTTTTTTTTCTTCAGAAAACTACCTTGTAAATCCTTTAATTTAACAATAGAGAATATGACTGGGATGAAAGAATGTCAGGCTACCTCAACATTATTGCCGTAGTGTTTTGTCTTTACGGTATGTCTAGTTTTACAGTGTAACATGCAAATAAACTTCCAAATTAAATATTTAAACAGTATTTAGTTAGCATCTGGTGCTTGGTTAACTCACCCCATGTACCCACAATGTGTAGTGCCACTTGATGATACTTTTGTATATATAGTGTATGTGGACACCCCTTCAAAAAAAAAAAATTTACTAGGCAAGTCAGTTAAGAACAAATTCTTATTTTCAATGACTGCCTAGGGTTAACTGCCTGTTCAGGGGCAGAACGACAGATTTGTACCTTGCCAGCTCGGGGATTTGAACTTGCAACCTTCTGGTTACTAGTCCAACGCTCTAACCACTAGGCTACCCTGCCGCCCCAAATTAGTGGATTCGTCTATTTCAGCCACACAACCGTTGCTGACAGGTGTATAAAATCAAGCACACAGCCACGCAATCTCCATAGACAAACATTGGTAGTAGAATGGCCTTACTGAAGAGCTCAGTGACATTCAACGTGGCACTGTCAAATGATGTCACCTTTCCAACAAGTTAGCTTATCATATTTCTGCCCTGCTAGAGCTGCCCTGGTCAACTGTAAGTGCTGTTATTGTGAAGTGGACACGTTTAGGAGCAACAATGGCTCAGTCACGAAGTGGTAGGCCACACGAGCTCACAGTGGGACCGCTGAAGCGCTTTGTCCTCAGTTCCAACACTCACTACTGAGTTGCAAACGGCCTCTGGAAGCAACGTCCGCACAATAACTGTTAGTTGGAAGCTTCGTGAAATGGGTTTCCATGGCTGAGCAGCCACACACAAGCCTAATGTCGGCAATGCCAAACATCGGCTGGTGTGGTGTAAAGCTCGCCGCCATTGGACTCTGGAGCAGTGGAAATGTTTCTCTGGAGTGATAAATCATGCTTCACCATCTGGTAGTTTGACGGACAAATCTGGGTTTGGTGGATGACAGGAGAAAGCTACCTGCCCCAATGCATAGTGCCAACTGTAAAGTATTGTGGAGGAGGAATATTGGTCTGGGGCTGTTTTGCATGGATCGGGCTAGGTCCCTTAGTTCCACTGAAGGGAAATTTTAACGCTACAGCATACAATGAAATTCTAGACGATTCTGTGCTTCCAACTTTGTGGCAACAGTTTGGGGAAGGCCCTTTCCTGTTTCAGCATGAAAATGCCCCCGTGCACAAAGTGAGGTCCATATAGAAATGGTTTGTTGAGATCGGTGTGGAAGATCTTGACCGGCCTCCACAGGGCCCAGACCACAACCCCACCTTTGGGATGAAATGGAAAGCTGACTGCGAGCCAGGCCTAATCACCTAAAATCAGTCCCCAACCTCACTGATGCTCGTGGCTAAATGGAAGCAAGTCCCCGCAGCAATGTTCCAACATCTAGTGGAAAGCCTTCCCAGAAGAGTGGAGGCTGCTATTACAGCAAAGCGGGAGCCAACTCCATATTAATGCCCATGATTTTGGAATGAGATGTTCGACGAGCAGGTGTCCACATACTTTTGATAATGTAGTGTATGTACAAGGTGGCTCGTATAATAAATATAGCGGTGGGATGATGAGACATTTCCACAGTATTGTTCTTTATTCGTATTGTTCCTAAATTAAAGCAAATACAATGAACAGTACAAAATAAAACCAAAATATATACAATAGAAAATGGTTCAGTTCAGAACATTTAAAAAGTACAACACATCATGAAATAATGAATGAGGACTTTAATATAAACTATCCATATTTACATTAAATTTAGTTTTCATTTGTTTCTTGGTGACCCAGAGAAAAATAGCCTCTTTGCTAATTTTTTACAATTATTTTTTTGTAAAGCTGTATAGGTACAACCTCTGGTCTGGATTTGGAAACTTAACTGCCGAAGCTTGGCACCATTTTATCAATGCAAGATAACAGCCAGTGAAAACTACCACAGCAGCACACATGACCTTAAACCAAACTGCCTCAATTATCCATAATATTGTACCATATTCTGCATTCAAAACCTCCATATACTGGTATTATAATGGTCTAGAGATGGATGAAAACAACTTGGATAACTGTTGATAGTTGTATGTTGGTCAAACCATGTGTGGATTCCACTGCTATCAAGTTTCTTTGTATTAGAAGGATACTGAGAAAGTAATGTGCTGGTTTGCTTGCTTCGATTCTTATTGAAAATAAGTTTATCTGGCTAATGAGCTACAGTAGCTTGCCTCATACAGTACTGCATTACAGTACCCCATGTTCAAGTAGTACACCGCTGACACATACTAGGAGAAGGCTTGGTCACAAGCATCAGCTTAAAGCAGATACTGCATATTGATATCATTAAGGTTGGTTGATCTACATATCCATAAAATATACAGATCAGATCAGTGATGCAGTGCAGTGATCCTCCTAACTGGATTCCTTTAATCACACACAAACGCAACAGACAAGTTTAGGGTGTAGATGCATTGGATGTAACAAGGCATTATCCGTAAGAGCACAACGGATTGTGGTAAGAAGGTAATACCTATGAAAGCATCAAATAAAGAGCAAAATGGCACTATAACATATTGGCACGATGACATGTTCAGTTTATCACGTTACGACAAGTGCAAAAAAAAAAAAGCTCACCTATGACAAAACACATGGGGTAGGGAATATCTAATAACAGTATAAATTCTCAAGTATGCTTGCTACAAAAGTTGTTGCATTTAGACACGGACAAGCAGAGAAGGAATGAACAGGGAAAGTTGTTCGAGAACGGCTCCATAGAATGATGTCAACTAAGGGGTTTGACGCCTCCAAGGAAAATGGAGGGCACGTGGCAAGATGGTACGTTGGTTCCACTCTCTTTTAACAGTGACGTCCTTTCATTGGGATGTGGTTCAACAACAATCCTACCTTCAAGGTGTTAGGCTATTCATGGACACTGACAAATATATGAGGGGGGGTCTTCAGACCGCTCACTAAAAAGGTGGTGGTGGTGTTCTAATAAAATGGATCACATGATACTGTATGATTGGCTGGCTGCCCCTATTCTACTCATGCTATTCTTCACCAGGCCCACCTATGTAGATGAAAACAAAAGACAGCAATCAAATCAACATCATGTGGCCTGTCACATTTACTGAAAGAAGAAGAGATTTTACACTGGTGGAGCCCCAGGTTCTGTTAGAACTGAGCCCTGCGTAACAGCCATACATCACTTCCGACGCCCGAGGCGTTGTGATGGGCACACGACAAGATATGAAGGCACACACAGCTGCTTTACGACCCCAGTGGTGTTTTATGAGTTGTGCCACCTCCATTCCTCTTTCTCTATTCCCCCTCTCCCTGCATCGCTCACAGTCACACTTTGGCACACGGCAAAGTTGTCACATATCAGCCTGTAGATGACACTTGCTCCTTCATTACAGTGTTTATGCCTCTCCCCCCAGATCCTCGGCTGTCTGGATGAAGCAGACAGCTTCATAGCCAAAAGGAGAGCGGGATTGGATGGGTTTTTGTAAAAGATGTGTTGTTAGTGCTGCTGTCTTTGGAGGCGGCCTAGGGCCAGGTAATTTGGCTTACAGATGGATAATAAACCACTCCTGACGACTTTTCTCTGCCTGCTTAATTAGGATATATGCACTTCTTATTTCCCCTGACGGCTGCCTCATATGCCATGGTGAAAAGAGAGAGGGAAAAATGAGCATGTCGATGAATACAGAGTTGGAGACTTATTTGAGACTGATCATACATTAAGATCAACTAACTTAAAGGGGCAGTGCAGTTAAAAACGTCATTACAAAAAACACTATGAGGTCGAAATAACACTGAAATTGTGAAGATTATCATAATGCCCTTTTACTGTAAAAACTGTTTGGAAATCAAATCCGGTGGGATGGAGTTTTTTGGCCCATATCGTGACATTACAGTCAACCATGGTTTGCCAGTGCTGTGATAAGATTTGGTATTAAAAAATGAATTTGAAGAATTTATATGCACTGTATGTTTGTTAGCTAGATAGCCAGCCAGATTTAGAGGAATGATTACATTAATTTGAAAATGAACTGTCAGTTTGCCATTCAAACAATGCCGTCAATCCACTGGCTGAAATCAGTTATGTTGTAAATTCAAGTACTGATATTGTATCATATAATAGCACTCACAGCTTTCCAAGTAAACAAGCATTTCGATGGTCTATTTTAGAGGCTATTTGCACAGAAAATTGGTATAAAACCTGTATAAACTGTATATATATATATATATATACAGTGCCTTCAGACCCCTTGAATTTTTCCACATTTTGATATGTTACAGCCATATTATAAAATGGGTTAAATAAAACAATTTCCTCATCAATCTACACACAATACCCCATAATTAAATGTTTGCTAACTTATTAAAACCAAAAAACAGAAATACCTTATTTACATAAGTATTCCGACCCTTTGCTATGAGACTCGAAATTGAGCTCAGGTGCATCCTGTTTCCATTGATCATCCTTGAGATGTTTCTACAACTTGATTGGAGTCCACCTGTGGTAAATTCAATTAATTTGACATGATTTGAAAAGGCACACACCTGTCTACATAAGGTCCCACAGTTGACAGTGCATGTCAGAGCAAAAACCTGAAAATAGCTGTGCAGCAACGCTCCCCATCCAACCTGACAGAGCCTGAAAGGATCTGCAGAAAAAAATGGGAGAAACTCCCCAAATACAGGTGTGCCAAGCTTGTAGCATCATACCCAAGAAGACGTGAGGCTGTAATCGCTGCCAAAGGTGCTTCAACAAAGTACTGAGTAAAGGGTCTGAATACTTATGGAAATGTGATATTTTAGTTTATTTTTTAATAAATTAGCAAAATTGTCTACAAACCAGTTTTTGCTTTGTCATTATGGGATATTGTGTGTAGAAGACTGATGAAAAAAAAGAATAAGGCTGTAACCAAACAAAATGTGGAAAAAGTCAAGGGGTCTGAATACTTTCCGAAGGCATTGTATACAGTTGAAGTCGGAAGTTTACATACACCTTAGCCAAATACATTTAAACTCAGTTTTTCACAATTCCTGACATTTAACCCTAGTAAAAAGTCACTATCTTAGGTCAGTTAGGATCACCACTTTATTTTAAGAATGTGAAATGTAAGAATAATAGTAGAGTGATTTATTTCAGCTTTTCTTTCTTTCATCAAATTCCCAGTGGGTCAGCAGTTTACATACACTCAATTTGTATTTGGTAGCATTGTCTTTAAATTGTTTATCTTGGGTCAAATGTTTTGGGTAGCCTTTTACAAGCTTCCCACAATAAGTTGGGTAAATTTTGGCCCATTCCTCCTGACAGAGCTGGTGTAACTGAGTCAGGTTTGTAGGCCTCCTTGCTTGCACACGTTTTTTCAGTTCTGCCCACATATTTTCGATAGGATTGAGGTCAGGGCTTTGTGATGGCCACTCCAATACCTTGACTTTGTTGTCCTTAAGCCCTTTTGCCACAACTTTGGAAGTATGCTTGGGGTCATTGTCCATTTGGAAGACTCATTTGCGACCAAGCCTTAACTTCCTGACTGATGTCTTGAGATGTTGCTTCTATATATCCACATAATTTTCCACCGTCATGATGCCATCTATTTTGTGAAGTGCACCAGTCCCTCCTGTAGCAAAACACCCCCACAATATGATGCTGCCACCCCCGTGCTTCACGGTTGGGATGGTGTTCTTCGGCTTGCAAGCCTCCCCCTTTTCCCTCCAAACATAACGATGGTCATTATAGCCAAACAGTTCTATTTTTGTTTCATCAGACCAGAGGACATTTCTCCAAAAAGTATGATCTCTCCCCATGTGCAGTTGCAAACCATTGTCAGGTTTTTTATGGCGGTTTTGGAGCAGTGGCTTCGTCCTTGCTGAGCGGCCTTTCAGGTTATGTCGATATAGGACTCGTTTTGCTGTGGATATAGATACTTTTTTAATCTGTTTCCTCAAGCATCTTCACAAGGTCCTTTGCTGTTGTTCTGGGATTGATTTACACTTTTCGCACCAAATTACGTTCATCTCTAGGAGACAGAACGCGTCTCCTTCCTGAGCGGTATGATGGCTGCGTGATCCCTTGGTGTTTATACTTGCACACTATTGTTTGTACAGATAAATGCGGTACCTTCAGGCATTTGGAAATTGCTCCCAAGGATGAACCAGATTTGTGGAGGTCTACAAAAACAAATCTGAGGTCTTGATTGATTTCTTTTGATTTTCCCATGATGTCAAGCAAAGAGGCACTGAGTTTGAAGGTAGGCCTTGAAATACATCCACAGTCAATTTAGGCACAGTCAATTTAGTGTATGTAAACTTCTGACCCACTGGAATTGTGATACAGTGAGTTATATGTGAAATAAGCTGTCTGTAAACAATTGTTGGAAATATTAGTTGTGTCATACACAAGCTAGATGTCCTAACCGATTTGCGAAAACTATAGTTTGTTAACAAGGAATTTGTGGACTGGTTGAAAAACGAGTTTTAGTGACTCCAGTATTTCTATTTAACAACTTCTGATATATCACATGCCTTACTTTTATTTTCCAGCATAAGGAAAAGCAGAAAATACATCACCTATGACTTTACTGCCATTAATTCTAATTAGACTGGTTTGGATTTCTCCCTGACCAAAATGGCTGCAACATTGAGGGATTAGTCATTTAATAGGATCTCTATGCCTCCTACTTTGAAGGGGTAAGCGGGGTAGGCTCTGGAGTCTAGAAGATCCAATACGCCAATCAGGGCTGTGTATGTAAATATATTTACATTCGTATTGACATGCCCACACATTTCAATGGTAAAAAGAGTCTCAGAGAAATACATGATAAAACATATATCTTTTGAGTTATTTTTATCAAATAAACACATACAGGGATTTATTAGACATACAGTGATTTAAAAATACAATTAAAAAGCCTGTTTTAACTGAGACCTGGGTGCGTTTTTAAGGGTGGGGAGATAGAAGCTTGTACCTTGTACTTCAGCTTTTGTCACCCCTTTAGTCGTTTAGTTTTCATTTCCTGGAAGATTCCTATTCAAGGCCCAGTGCAGTCAAAAACCCGATTCTCCTTTGTTTTATATACAGTATATTTCCACACTATGAGGTTGGAATAATACTGTGAAAATTATGATAATGCCTTTTTAGTGTAAGAGCTGTTTGAAAAGACCACCTGAAATGTCTGCCTGTTTTGGTTGGATGGAGTTTTGGCCTGCCTGGTGACATCAATTCGTTAATAGACCCATAAGTACCTCTCTGAAATTAACAGCTAGTTTTCAGTTTTCCACTCCTCACTCAGTCCGAGCATAATTATTTATTGAGATATTGCTCTTTGCTAAGAAGTACATTTTTAAAACAATCACAGTGAGGTACTTAATTGTTAACCAGAAATTATTTGATATTGAGATAAAAATGGCTGTATTGGACCTTTAAACAGTTTTATGTGTTTTACAATAACATCAGTATTTAGTTTATAGCCCTTTCATCAGCCCTATGCCTTTCTGGGTTAGTGTGCTATGGATTCTTTAGCTTACGAGGCACAATTATCCTCCTCTTAGATAGAATTCACCTTTCATAGAGTTATTCGTTATGGCACACTCAGTATGCCTGTATCCTCTGTCAGTGACATAATCATGTATGCTGAGGATTATGTCTGAGACCAATTGTCAGCATTGGCAACTCTAAAAGTGTTCTAAAGCAGTCAGAAGAAACCTTCCAAATGAGATAGACTACAGACTGAAGAAAAAAAGTATACAGAAATTAAATAAGTGAATGGAATTTCAAGATTAGTCAAAGCTTAGCAATTTCTTGATTCAGTCAATGAGCTAATTTGTGGCAGGTTTCTCTATCCAAAATGTGTCATTAACCAAAATATACTGTCGTCAGGCATCACCACACTGGGGGGGATTTAGAATCTGGCAACCATGTAGTAACGTGTGTCGAAATATTCTATCTGGCAAACAAGGTTTTAAGATGTGTTTATCAACAAATATCTAATGTCGCCTGAGAGCGACAGTCCAGCGTTTCTCAAGCATTTTCTTGCACAAACAGTTTGGCTTTGTCATCCGGTCTCATTTGCCACATAGCTCATATGACATGTGTTATTATCAGCTTTGACATTACCAATGAGGACGACACGGCAGAAATTTCACCGAAGCATATACCAGCAAACAGACTGTTTTCACTCTGCCTTTGTTTTCCATTTTTACGTTGAATGGGTTCTTCTATGGCTTAGTCTGTAAAGCACTAAGATTTATAAAGATGAGTGTAACTTGCTTCATTGATGTTCATTCATCATAGTAACCAGGGGTGTCTGCTGTCGATTCACTTTCAGAGGATCAAAGCTGTATAGTAGGAGTAATCACAAGAACAACAATCATAGCATTACGTCTGCACCATTTGAAATGTTCTTCTTTTGTTTTCCCAAACAAGAAAGAAACAGAAATAAATGATTAACACTCCTTTTTTATGTGTACATTCCTTTACAAAAGTATACAGTCCCTAAGAATGAGACACTGAGGTATAGACTGGGCTTTGACAGACTGAACCCAATGCCCGCTGGGACACGAAGGTCAGAGGTCAGGCGATGATGACATGTCCGTTGCCCTCCCCAGTTCCGTCTGTTAGAGTGAGAATAGACAGAGAGGCCTGTGTCGCTCGCTTTGCGTTCCCCCGCTGACTTACAGCATCAGGCAGTGGTTGTTCTTGGAGACGGTGACACAGGAGAAGGTTGCGGGTTGGTGTGTCCGGGGGTGTAAAGAGCACACGGCTCAGTTTGGACCTTAGAGCATGGGCTAGATGAGATGCTGGTGCTTTAGCAGGCTAGGGTATGGTACTGCTAGAGATTATGCTAACCTGCTGAAGCATTTAGGTTGGGTGGAAAATGAGAGTGACAATGGCTACTAGGGACATGAGCACCACAGTGGTGATGGTGGGGAAATAGGATATCACGGTTTCAGCATTGATTTATTTTCTTCTCTGTCTTTTCCACCTTCCTAGCTGCATGCCTTGTTACATGTAATACCTAATCCTGTGAATTTCTATTCTTATTCCATAGTGTAGATCTAGTGTTTAGGTGCATGTTGGGCAGTAGAACATTGGTGTCCTTCTGCCTCGTGTCTTTAAAAGGGGCAGTGAGGAATACCGACAGAACACACATCTGTCCAGGTAGAAGCACCTCAAGGGTCATAAACCCACTCTGAACGCAAAGGAGAGCTGACGCTGCATGATATTAATCATAATGGCTCTCTGACAGGTTCTACCTGAAGCTGGGTTAAGCTTCAACACAAAAGACAAAAGGGATGCTCCACAATGAGAATATAAAGACAGCTACACATCTTTCACCTGCATATATTGCTACCAAATTCCCTCCCACCACAAAACAGAGATCATTCTATGATGATATGGGTACATTGGGAAAAATTATTCCTGCTCTGTACAGTTTTGAATTAAATAACTTCCTGTGTTTTGAATGGTGTTTGCCGGGGAGGTTGGCTGAGCGGACAGGAAAAGGATACGGCGAAGGCGCTGGGTCTTGACATGTGACAGTGAGAGGGAAAATGTAATGGAGTGAGAGAGAGCTTCTTGGTGTCAGGGAGCGGGTGGAAGCTGCACCCCCAGCAGCTCGTAGGCGAAGATGTTCCAGAAGATGGCGAAGAGAAGGAAGGTGATGAAGGAGAAGAGGATGACCCACCAGGAGCACTGCTTCTGCAGGCTCTCCTCGTAGCTGCGCAGGATGAGCAGGCCCATGCTGATGCCCACCACCGCCCCCGCCAGGTGGGCCATGAAGCTGGGCTGGGGCCCCGAGGAGGGCAAGGGCGGGGAGAAGCGCAGCCACACGGCACGGCCCACCTCCGAACTCACTGCAATGGAAGAAGTCATCAATATGAGTGGAAATGTGGGATTTGGCAGATAGAGTTTGAGTAGAGTCCAAGACTAGGGCTTTGCTAAGGCTAAGGCTATGTTTAAAGAGATGGGCTGGCTAAGGATACACTAGACTGAGGTATGGGGAAGTCCAACGCGGGACAGACGGACGGGACATATTGCACACTGATGAAAGTCGTAGTGAATTGGGAAAAGTCACTGCCATACAGCATAAGTCATATCCTCTGAACGAAATACTACATATCCAATCTGCAACCTGAGGGCCACTCACTCCTCCCCATTGCACTTGAAGCAATACCTCAACTCATTTTACAAGGCCCACTCAAGTTATAACGCAAGCATTTCGCTATAACAACAATAACATCTGCAAAACACGTAAATGTGACCAATACAATTTGATTTGAAAATAGTGTAGATATTGAATGGCTATATGGATATAGTAGGAAACTTACTGCACACCAGTGCCAGAATCATGCGGAGGAGCTTGTATGGACACCGCATACCGGCCCAGTTCTGCAAAACAGAGAGACGAGCGGCAAGTCAAACACAAGCAGTCAGCTCCAAAGACCTGTACATTTACAGCTTACACAGTGAGTATCTCCACCATCTCTGCATTCTGTAGGGGACGTGTGTGAATCGCAGCGATCAGACATCCACTTCCATACAGGTAGGATGAGGACAGGCCTACTAGACAGAGACATGATTATACACCTGGCTGGTCTCCAGTCGGTGGATCCACCTTGCTGCCCGTTCTATTCATCAGGGTTAAGATAGCTTTACGGAGGGTGAGAACGGCCCAATAAAACACCCTGTGTTCCTCCTGGGATAATACAAAAGGTTTCTGCCTCAGAATAACATGTTTATTACCCAGGATGAAGGATTGCACCAATCTCGTCCCTCTTCATATCCTCTAGGTCCTGGGAGACCCGGGAGGAAGCAGTAGTGTTTTGCTCCCTTGCAGAGGAAGCCAGGCAGGCAAAGCCGAGTGCCACGCAAGATTAAAGATCCTGAAGAAAGTCAATAAAGTGCAGGCCTATACACACAACTCAGCCTATTCGTCTATGCGACGGCAGGGCCTCATGAAAGTGCAGTAATAGCACAAATAAATGACAAGTGTCAGAGTACGGGGGAGGTCAACCAAGCAGCATGAATAAGGAAGGGAGAAGGGGGGCACTCACGTGATAGAGACGCTCACTTTCCCTTGTTTTTTTCCTTGCTGAAGTTTGTTTTACATGCTCTCAATGGAGAGAAGTGCATCCTCCATTTAGCCTATCAATACTAAGCTCAGGGATCTAAATGAAGCTGTACCTCCATTGAGACTAGGGGATAATGGGGTGCTTTTGTACAGTATTCTAAAAACGGAGTACTTTTCTTTGGAATTTCTACATCAAGGCGATGTTAGTGTAGCACATGGGGATGTGTATGAAACCTACTCCTCATTAGCTAGCTTTTGAGGTGGTGCATTTGGCTAAGACGCTTGAGGAGGGCAGTCACAGGTTTTTAAGGCAGAGGTCACGTGTCCATGCTAGTGCCAGGTATGCGCCAAATCGAGAGGAACTGGTACATCTTTTACATTAGCTCCGAAAAGAAATGTCTGTTTTCAAAAGGTCTTCATTCTTATGAGCAAGTGCTAATCTCATTTCATCCTATTTATTTTCTTTAGCTTGTTGCTCAATAAAAATAAAATATCTACACTAGTGAAATCATAGCGTTGTACATTTTCTTATGTTTTGTGGTGGAAAACTGAGCGGGTCGAGCATAAAACGTCAACCCTGTTACCATTGATGGCTAGAAATGTTTTAACAATAAAATAAAAATGTGTGAAGCTTGCATTTAATTGCCCCTCCCCGTTGAACACAACAGGCTTCCATTCCCCCTGTCACGAGGGGAGTTATGGATGATTTAAGATGAAGTTTTAAACCCTGTTACTTACTTTATTTGGCACTTAATAGGCACTTACTATAGTCATTTCTTTATTTAACCTCGCGAGATGGGAAAACATGTTTTTTATTTTAAATAAATCTTCTTAGGGCTAGGCCCCTTTTTTCTCAATTTGCGCCTGAATGACGTGCCCGAAGTAAACTGCCTGTTGCTCAGGCCTTGAAGAACAGGATATGCATATAATTGGTACCATTGGAAAGAAAACACTTTTGACGTTTGTAGTAATGTTAAAATAATGTAGGAGAATATAACACAATAGATATAGTAGGAGAAAATCCAAAGAAACACCACCACTCACTTTAACCTTGGATGAGTATATGACACTTTAAGTTTTCAATAAATTATAAGATCAACATACAGTACATAAAAGGTTCATTGGGTCTCTAGTTACCCGCGGGAGGACAAATTAAAGTGTTAATTCAACCAGGATAGGTGCAGATTTCTTGTTCAGTCTGAACTTTAATGTAGAGATGAGGCATTTGGCCGATTTAACATAAATCATTTTGATGGCCTTGACAGCAGTGAGACAAAAACCTCTGTTCAACCGTCTCATCCAAATAACTGACGATAAAAGCTTTTGGACAGATAGATGAGGGCTACTGGAGTAAAAACACTTCCGCCCCCTGAGACGCAAAGAAGAAAAAACAAACCCGGGGGCCAGGCGTAATAAACAACAGACGCTTAGTTTTCTGGGAGTAGGGGTCAAAGTTTAAACTCTTTACTCTGGGGCTGCTGATGCATTTTGAGTTCGACTTTTGCTGGCGTCTCTGTTGCTTGTAGTGAAGGCCTTCTCTACTAAGAGTGATTCATCAGATCTTAACACAGCCCTGAGTCTTCTGACAGAATGTGCTGAGACATCGCACATCCAGACACACTGATGCTGACGCACGCACACGCACACACACACACACACACACACACACACACACACACACACACACACACACACACACACACACACACACACACACACACACACACACACACACACACACACACACACACACACACACACAGACAGTGTGATCGCACATTTTATGTTTTCTGTTGCGGAGACATTTGGCAGACCAGGCACCTAGGGAGTATTGAGGAACAGATTGACATAGCCTTTAATATTCCCATATGCATAGAGTTTGGCACTTATAAATAGAGAGGTGTTAAGAATATATTACAAAGGAAAACAACGAATAACAGATCAAGGGTGGAATCAAAACAGCATTTCAAGTTAAGTCAATAGCCCAAATGCAGAGTTCCTTTCTGATAAGCTATGATCATGGGAGTTCTGGAATATTCGATGGCTCTTATCCAAAAAAGTGCTTGTTAGCCGGTTATAAAAGTCCTTATCACATCATATTGTAAGGGACCCACTCTCTGTGTGTGCTCTCTGGCATGGAATCCTTGCTAAAGCGCATCGCTCCCATTGTACATCCCACTCACACCTGCAGAGCTTGATGAGGGCAAGCACAAGATTCTATCTAAACACAAAACAGAAGGATGTTGTGTGGAGGAGAACTCCCATAACGGGATTTCTCTGACATTTTGGTCTCCATTGATACTGTTATCAAGTGTGACAATGAAGGCGATGATGACGGCAGTTACCATGACAACGTTGGCCAGATGCGCCGAGCACAGAGCGTAGACACCCCCGGAGCCCCCCACCACTGGAGCACGCATGTCTGTGATGGACACAGTCAGGGAACCTGGGGAGAGTGAAATGGTGAGAGAGAAAGAGGGGGAGAGGAGAGAGAGAGATAAAGAGAGACAGAAGGAGAGCAATTTTCAGAAATAGAGCGCAATGTTCAGAAAGAGAGTGAAAAATATAGAGGAAAATGTTGGGAGATGGAGGAAAAAGAGAGAGGTTAGGTTACTCATCATCACCATAGCAGTTTCAGTCACCTTCCTCCCAGCATCCCCCTGAACTCAAAAGAACACATCCTTGTGTGTCTGTCGTCAGTTGACCTCGACTTGCCCTCTTTATATCTATACACCCGCATAATGTTTTTCTCTTCTGTGCTGGTGTGCACATGGTTTACACTATAGCTGCCAAGCACCACCACCAGGCTCATAAAACAAAACAGTCACGTTAAACAAAAAATACCATAGTCACAAATGTTATCTTATATACTGTACTTAGACACATATTAAATTGGACAGCTACAAAGACCATAATCTACACATACCACAAGGAGACGATAATAGGAGGGTTTATCTATGACGTACTCTTGCTACGATACTATAATGTCCTCTTGATCCCATGTAGATTATACTGAAGCATTGGCCTCTGATACACTACATGATCAAAAGTATATGGACACCTGCTCGTCGAACATCTCTTTCGAAAATCATGGGCATTAATATGGATATGGTCCCCCTCTTTGCTGCCATAACAGCCTCCACTCTTCTGGGAAGGCTTTCTACTAGATGTTGGAACATTGCTCCGGGGACTTGCTTCCATTCAGCCACAAGAGCATTAGTGAGGTCGGCAGTGATGTTGACGATTAGGCCTGGCTCGCAGTCGGTCTTACAATTCATCCCAAAGGTGTTCGATTAGGTCAGGGCTCTGTGCAGACAAACTATTTCTGCATGGACCTCGCTTTGTGCACGGGGGCATTGTCATGCTGAAACAGGAAAGTTTACACTAATTGTTACCACAAAGTTTAGCGTTAAGAAGTATTCTTTAAAAAAATATTTAATCCATTTTGAATTCAGGCTGTAACACAACAAAATGCGGAATAAGTCAAGGGGTATGAATACTTTCTGAAGGCACCGTACATGCTACACAGACCAGTCAGTTGGATGATTTAATCAATTCCATAAAATATAATGATAATGGCGCTGGAAGGAAAAGTTTACATTTTACAGGCACTCGACCAATTGCTATTTGTGTGTTATTTTGTGCTGATTTTTCCTTTTATTGTACACAATGTTTCCGCCATCATTAACCAAAAAGGGCTTCTGGACATCAGAACAGCTGTCACTAACCCGATTTGGATGAGGACTTCTACTTCAATGAGTCGGAGCTGAAAGACCACTATCCCAGGCCAGATCCAAATCCTCGACACCAGCGTGTGGGACATCTGATGAGACTGTGTCGGAGAGTGGATAAGCCGCGTCTACTCTTTGTTCTTTTGGCGAACGTGCAATCACTGGAGAATAAACTGGAAGAGCTCCGTTCGAGGCGATCCTATCGACGTGATCTGAAGAACTGTAATATCCGATGTTTCTCCGAGTCGTGGCTGAACAAGGACATGGAAAATATAAATCTAGATGGTTTTTCTATACATAGGCAGAACAGAACAGCAGCTTTGTGTAAGCTCAGGGGAGGGGGTGTGTGTCTCTTTGTTAACAACAGCTGGTGCGCAAAATCTAATATTAAGGAAGTCTCAAGGTTCTGATTGCCTGAGTAAGATTACCTCATGATAAGTTGTAGACCATACTATTTACCAAGAGCTGTCTATTTATTACCACGAACCGATGCTGGCACTAAAGCCACACTCAATGAGCTGTATGTGCCATAAGCAAACAAGAAAATGCTCACCCAGAGACGACGCTCCTAGTGACCGGTGATTTTAATGCAGTAAAACTGAAATCTGTGTTACCTCATTTCTACAAGGATGTCACCAGTGCAACTAGAGGTGAAAAAAGAACTAGATCACCTTTACTCCTCACACAGAGATGCATACAAAGCTCTCCCTCACCTTCCATTTGGCAAATCTGACCATAACTCTATCCTCCTGATTCCTGCTTACAAGCAAAAACTCAAACAGGAAGTACCAGTATCAATACGGAAGAGGTCAGATGAACCGCATACTTAGTTACATGACTGTTTCGCTAGCACAGACTGGAATTTGATCTAAGATTCATCTGATGGCTTGGAGGAGTTTAACTCATCAGTCATCATCTTCATTAATAAGTGCATTGACGATATCTTCCCCACAGTGACCATACATACATATCCCAACCAGAAGTCATGGATTTACAGGCAACATCCACACTGAGCTAAATGCTAGAGCTGTCACTTTGAAGGAGTGGGACACTAATCCATGCGCTTATTAGAAATCCTACTCTGATGAACCATCAACCAGGCAAAGTGTCAATACAGGACCAAGATCGAAACCTACAAGTGTCTTCACTGACATTTTCAACCTCTCCCTGACCCAGCTTGTAAAAACGACATGTTACAAGCAGACCACCATAGTCCCTGTGCTCAAGAATGCCAAGGTAACAAGGTAACCTGTCTATAGGACTTACGACCTGAAGCACTCACATCTGTAGCCATTGTTGGGTTTGAATTCTCAGAGTAAAAAACTCACCCGGACACTATGAAAGCTCAACCACGTTTATTCTTCCATGAGGATCAATACAGCTGCACAGGACAAAAACATTTTCACACAAGCACTGGTATTTAACCCTTCCTTCTAGGCTGAGTCTCCTCCTACACATCGGTATAAACATTGTATATTTTACTGCTAGGCAGGACACGAAGTGATATGGGCCATAAACTGTTCTTCCTCCCTTAATATGACCTGACCTGACCTCAACCCCCCT
This sequence comes from Oncorhynchus gorbuscha, assembly GCF_021184085.1. Lineage (NCBI taxonomy): Eukaryota > Metazoa > Chordata > Actinopteri > Salmoniformes > Salmonidae > Oncorhynchus > Oncorhynchus gorbuscha. The sequence continues at coordinate 23,828,709 of NC_060183.1, forward strand.
TCATCACTAATCCATCAATACCTGCCACATGTGATCTCTTCTCTGCACTCAGTCTTCCAATAGGGTCCCTGATATAATGTAAATGTTATACATTACCCTCTCTCCCTCAGTGACATGAATAAGTATATTTCCTATTCTCAGAACCCAACACCATGAAAAGATTTCAAAGGCTGGTCATGGCTCACATCAACACCATCATCCTAGACACCCTGGCCCCACTCCAATTCGCATACCGCCCCACAGATTATACAATCTCTATTGCACTCCACACTGCCCTTTCCCACTTGGACAACAGGAACACCTACATGATAATTCTGTTCATTGACTACAGCTCAGAGTTCAACACCATAGTGCCCTCCAATCTCAACACTAAACTAAGGAATCTGGGATTAAACACTTCCCTCTACAACTGGATCCTGGACTACCTGACGGGCCGCCCCCAGGTTGTGAGAGTAGGCAACAACCCCTCAGGTGTGCGTGCTTTGTCCCCTTCTGTACTCCCTGTTCACCCACAACTGTGTGGCTACGCACGACTCCAACAACATCATTAAGTTTGCTGACGACACGACTGTGGTGGGCCTGATCACCGACGACGATGAGACAGTCTACAGGGAGGAGGTCAGAGACCTGGAAGTGTGGTGCCAGGACAACAACCTCCCTCTCGACGTCAGCAAGACAAAGGAGCTGAGGGCCGAGCACGCCCCCATTTACAGGACTGTAGTGGAGACGGTCGAGAGTTTCAAGTTCCTCGGTGTCCACATCACTAAGGACCTATCATGGCGCAAACACACCAACACAGTCATGAAGAGGGCACAACAGCGCCTCTTCCCACTCATGAGGCTGAAAAGATTTTCCATGGGCCCTCAGATCCTCAAAAAGTTCTACAGCTGCAACGCGAAGAGCATCTTGACTGGCTGCATCAACGCTTCGAATGGCAACTGCTTGGCATCTGACTGCAAAACGCTACAAAGGGTAGTGCGTAAGGCCCAGTACATCACTGGGGCCGAGCTCCCTACAATCCAGGCGGTGTCAGAGGAAGGCCTTAAAAATGGTCAAAGGCTCCAGCCACCCAAGTCATAGACTGTTCTCTCTGCTACCGCACGGCAAGCGGTACTGGAGCGCCAAGTCTGGGACCAAAAGGCTCCTGAACAGCTTCTACCCCCAAGCCATAAGAATGCTGAACAGTTAATCACATGGCTACCCCTTTTTTCCCCCACTGGCATTCTTGCACTGGCTCTATGCACAATCACTGGACTCACACACACACATACTACAATGACACTCCAACACACACATACGCATACGCACACGCACACACACACACACACACACACACACACACACACACACACACACACACACACACACACACACACACACACACACACACACACACACACACACACACACACACACACACACACACACACACACACATGCATATTGACACCACACACACACACACAGACACATTTTCACACTCTTCACATATGCTGCTGCTACTCTATTGATTAGCTATCCTGATTGCCCAGTCACTTTTACCCCTACCTACATGTACATGTAACCTCAACTACCTCAACTACTTCGCACCCCTGAACATTAACTCGGTACCGGTACTCCTTATATATAGCCTCGTCATTTAGTTTTTATTGTTACAGTTTTTTTTTTGCCTTATTTGCTACATGTTCATACTTTGACTTTGCATTGTTGGGAAAGGGCTCATAAGTAATCATTTCACTGTAAAGTCTACACCCAATTGTACTCGGCGTATGTGACAAATACAATTTTATTCAAATTTTATTTGTGACTATCTGGTCCTGTATACATAAGAACAGTCTAGTTAGAAATCTGCATAGCTTGGCTATGGGCCAATTCCCCCGGTCGCGGCCGGTTACAACAGAGCCTGGGCGCGAGCCTGGGAGTCTCTGATGGCACAGCTGGCGCTACAGTACAGCGCCCTTAACCACTGCGCCACCCGGGAGGCGGGGTATCACTATATCTATACGTAATTATATGGGTAGCAGGTACTGTCTAGTTGTGTAGGCGCACATTGTCAAAGCATTTACAGCATGAACATTGATAAAACCTCTCCCCGTCAAATTATTGCCTCGAATTTCAAAGTAAAACTTGGTTTTGTGGTAAATGTGTTCTTTAAACTGTGCAATCTATACAGATATCACAATCATACTACAACATGTCACAGCGTGTCCTCACTGTTGTTCTACTGGACCCACCAAAGTGAAGTAAGACAGAATTTTAAGCAGTTAATCACAGTGGCAGTTGTTCACAAGGACACCGCTTTCACTAATTATGGAAATGAGCAGAAATGAAAAAGGGTTGATAAAATAAAATTGTGCGGGCATTCATCTATAATGCCCGCCTATTCCATTCATATTCTGTGTGCGTGTGTGTGTGTGTGTGCCTGTGTGTGTGTGTGCGTGTGCCTGTGCCTGTATGTGTGTGGCTCCTTAAAGAGTGCCCTGTCAGCCTGTGGTGGAGGTGGTGATCATCATCAGATGACAGATGGAAATCTGAGTGCGTTCCCTGAGTCCTTTATCCCCCCCGACACTCACAGTTCTATTTTACATGGATTTCTGGAGGATTCGACGCTTGATGAAGTGAGTGCAGCAGCTGAAGACTTGTAAAGATCCATATTGCCCCATTTTTTTTTTTGTGGTTCCAAGAAATTGCAATTACATACCGAGTGCTCTCTGATCTCTTCAAAGTCGCGGGGGAGAAAATGGAATTGGAGCAACTTTCACACAGGCTCCTCTCAGATGTGTTCCTCGATTCCTCAAAAAATATTAATTCAATATGGTTCAATTATTACTTCAATGCAGCATTTATTTTCCAGTTAAGACTAACTGTAAGTGAAGCTTTCATGTACATTTGAACTGCAAAGGTGAATTCACAGTACACATGCAAGAGTAACTCATGATACTCATACTAGGAATGTGTTTCCTTCAGAACACAGCACAGAGATGTAATGTAGTTGGCAGGCTGTCATAACAACACTGCACTGTTTTAGCACTAGTGCGGCGAGCTGCCACATCGCTACGGCGACATCCTATTCAGCAGCCAGCGGCCCAGGGCCACATGACACTAGTCGCTGGCGGGACGCCGCATCTGTAGTAAAGTGTGTGTGGGGGGGGGGCAAAGACCCCGGCCTGAAAGGGAAGCGAAGGAGTCCGTGGGGAGGACAGCAGTCTTTCACACAGATCCCTCTTCCTGCTAGCACAGAGCTGGTTAAAGGGCTTTGGATGTGGATATTAACCAGGGCCTGTCATCTGGGCTCTCCTGTTCACGGGGAGTTGGAGATTTAGGGATATCTCACTCATCGGGAGCCCAGACGTGAGGTCTCAGATTATTTCTGTGTGTTGTTGGCAGTTTACAGTTCATGCGCAGATGCATTTACTGTGCTCATTTTCTAAGCATCATCAAGTTCACCCCCCGGTCTTTGTGTGTGTGTGTGTGTGTGTGTGTGTGTGTGTGTGTGTGTGTGTGTGTGTGTGTGTGTGTGTGTGTGTGTGTGTGTGTGTGTGTGTGTGTGTGTGTGTGTGTGTGTGTGTGTGTGTGTACAGTATGTGCGCAAAATATGTTTACAGTATGACTCATCTTGTAATGCATAGGATGCATGTTTACACTATATACACTATACATTTACAGTGACTATGTGACGATGATCCTCTTTTGTGGGCGAACTCGACTGACTCTGGTTTTGCCTGTCAAACTAAACCAAGCAGATTGGCAGTGACATTAGTAGATGATGCCCTTAAGCAATGGCTAACCATGACCAAGGGACAACTGATCCAAGACCAGAGCTGAGTGCCTAAGGGAGTCACTCCAGTGGCTCAACTGGCAGCTACAGAACAGAAAATCATGCAATAACTTAAGAATCCTTCAACAAAAAACAAAAAAAGCGAATCTGTCTGCCTATACACCCACCTCCGTGCTTTTCGGAGGCAAACATGCTTAGTGTTTTCAAAAGGATAGCTTTTGTAGAGTATTTCAACAGCACAGCAGGGTTAAACAGTTGTAAGTGGAACAGGTTAAAGTATGGTTGTAGCGTTACACATTTTAGGTGATTTTGGACAGATAAGAGCTTAACCAAAACATGTGGGATTTGTCAACCTATTTTATTATATGACCCAAACTATATGGAGCACTAAGGACACCAATTGACTAATTGGCCCAGGGCATTAACATGCATTGAGCAGCATTTCCTGATTGGCCAGTCGATCAGTGAATCAGAAAGGGACGCTGCAAGGACAATGACTGGTGATTTATTCATGTGATTCACACACTCCATGATTCACATTCTCCTTTTAATCCTTCACTGTGAAAGGAAGGAAATAAAACATTTTGTCAGTTAACTCGTCATCGCCAGAGCTCTCGATTCACGGAAAGGCGATGACCGTGTCTGATATCTGATCCCACAAAGTTTGCTATTACCCAGACTGAACTGCATACACGGACAGCTTGTTTTTCTAAAAAAAAAATGTTTCTTGGTAATCATCATTGATGTGTGTCTATAATCAATACCAAACAGTTGAAATGTACTGCACTCCACTTTGCCTCAGCCTTAAACCCGAACTCAGGTGCTTGAGAATTCTTCCTTTCAAAGCTCTTTTCAATAGAGGCTATTTCTATCCTCTGAGCGGATTGTTTAGTCGAAGTTCCGGTTGCTCAGTTTGTACACGCTCGCCTCAGACAGACACATCTGCTATGTATTAAATCTCCCGGCCCTGCAAGTGAGATGTGCTGCAGTCAGCACTCTCCCACTTGAAAGGCTGCCTCGCCTGGCTAATAAACGGAGGAAATGCCTGATCAGATTTATTTACCAAGCAGAAATGGATGTAGAGCAAGAGAAAGGGGGTGGGAGAGAGAGGATGAGAGAGAGAGAGAGAGCAGAGAGAGTGCATGGGGGCAGGAAACTTAACCAAAGGCAGGCGTGTGTTTTCTCGAGGGGTGTGGGTTTACCTGGAGTAGGAGTAACCACTGTGAAACTGGCATCCTTTAACGAGACAGAGATGAATTAGTGTGCTGTTTGCAGTGCTGCAGAGAACAAGGTTGAGAGAAGAGGCAGCCACGGTAAACCTGGCTCGGAAATTGTAATCAGCAACCTTGACAATCTAAAATCAACACAAGTTTACTGCAATGGGGAAGGAATATTCACAAGTGGTGCACATGACAGGACTGCCACCGAGCTTAGGTCAGAAGGTCAACACATTGTTCTGTTACACTGGGATAAGCACACATAGGATCATCTTTGCAAGGAAACAAACACAGCCTTTATCTTAAACCTAACCGTAGCCTTGAACCTTATACAGCACTGATCTATAAAGTGGTGCACTTTTGTTCCTCGGTCACATAGATTTCTGATGGGGTGTGAACTGCAGTCATTACACAACAAGAGCCACACGCAACAGGATGAGGCCATACGGGAACTCTACTGCCTGGTCTTGATAATGAGTGGCGGACAGGAGTGGGCAAGAGGAGGGTGGATGGGGTGGCATAACTGGAGGCTAGCCATCTTTCACATGCGCTTTTGTCTACTCTATTTGATGTGGTCATAACGCCAAAGGTAATTTACTTGACGGGAGTCCATTTTCAAGTCCCAATAGAATTGCAATGGTCCTGTCAATCTGGGAAAGTTTGTTTAAAATATGGAGGTATACCTGGGATAGAGATAAACGCTCCCTCTCCCCGCCAGCCCTTCTCTGGTCCTTCGTGGGCACGGAAAGACAAGGGGAATATCCTCATCCTCCTCTCTGTGGCTTTTCTCCAAGGGGAGCCAAACAATCTACAATCAGTCCCCATCCAGTCTGCCACCACAATCCATCTCCCTGGCTTGGTGTAGAGTCAGAGGACAGAGGAAGAGATTGAAATCGGCGAATGACCTAAACGGAAAGAGGAGACTGAGGCCTTTTACTCATCATCGCCAGTTCACACATACCAGGTCACCAAGGGAGTGAGTCCTTTCAAAACACACCTGGACATCCAGTCACAACAAACCACCAGAGTCCCCATATCAAGTTCCAAGTGTGGTTTCTGTCATACTGTATACACATGATGCACATGGAGTACACAGTGCAACGAAATGCTTACTTGCAGGTTCACCACTAGACAATGCAAAAACAATAGGGAAGCAAGTAAGTGTCTGAAGAATAATAACAACACAAACTCATTAATAAAAATATGATCAAATGTAGCTCAAATATAACACAAGAAGGCGCTCAGACGAAGTAGGATATTTACATGTGCCGGGGAGTTGTGAAATATGTTGCGCAGTAATAATACATAGTCATTGTGTAGTAATAATAAATAGTCATTGTGTAGTAATAATAAATAGTCATTGTGTAGTAATAATAAATAGTCATTGTGTAGTAATAATAAATAGTCATTGTGTAGTAATAATAAATAGTAATTGTGTAGTAATAATAAATAGTCATTGTGTAGTAATAATACATAGTCCTTGTGTAGTAATAATAAATAGTCATTGTGTAGTAATAATAAATAGTCCTTGTGTAGTAATAATAAATAGTCCTTGTGTAGTAAAAATACATAGTCATTGTGTCGTAATAATACATAGTCATTGTGTAGTAATAATACATAGTCCTTGTGTAGTAATAATATATAGTCATTGTGTAGTAATAATAAATAGTCATTGTGTAGTAATAATACATAGTCATTGTGTAGTAATAATACATAGTCATTGTGTAGTAATAATAAATAGTCATTGGGCAGTAATAATACATAGTCATTGTGTAGTAATAATACATAGTCATTGTGTAGTAATAACAAATAGTCCTTGTGTAGTAATAATAAATAGTCCTTGTGTAGTAATAATAAATAGTCCTTGTGTAGTAATAATAAATAGTCCGTGTGTAGTAATAATAAATAGTCCGTGTGTAGTAATAATAAATAGTCCTTGTGTAGTAATAATAAATAGTCTGTGTGTAGTAATAATAAATAGTCCTTGTGTAGTAATAATAAATAGTCCTTGTGTAGTAATAATAAATAGTCTGTGTGTAGTAATAATAAATAGTCCTTGTGTAGTAATAATAAATAGTCATTGTGTAGTAATAATACATAGTCATTGTGTAGTAATAATAAATAGTAATTGTGTAGTAATAATAAATAGTCCTTGTGTAGTAATAATAAATAGTCATTGTGTAGTAATAATAAATAGTCATTGTGTAGTAATAATAAATAGTCCTTGTGTAGTAATAATAAATAGTAATTGTGTAGTAATAATATATAGTCATTGGGCAGTAATAATACATAGTCATTGTGTAGTAATAATATATAGTCATTGTGTAGTAATAATAAATAGTCCTTGTGTAGTAATAATAAATAGTCATTGTGTAGTAATAATAAATAGTCATTGTGTAGTAATAATAAATAGTCCTTGTGTAGTAATAATAAATAGTCCTTGTGTAGTAATAATAAATAGTAATTGTGAAGTAATAATATATAGTCATTGTGTAGTAATAATAAATAGTAATTGTGTAGTAATAATATATAGTCATTGTGTAGTAATAATAAATAGTCCTTGTGTAGTAATAATAAATAGTAATTGTGAAGTAATAATATATAGTCATTGTGTAGTAATAATAAATAGTCATTGTGTAGTAATAATAAATAGTAATTGTGAAGTAATAATATATAGTCATTGTGTAGTAATAATAAATAGTCCTTGTGTAGTAATAATAAATAGTAATTGTGAAGTAATAATATATAGTCATTGTGTAGTAATAATAAATAGTCATTGTGTAGTAATAATAAATAGTAATTGTGAAGTAATAATATATAGTCATTGTGTAGTAATAATAAATAGTAATTGTGTAGTAATAATATATAGTCATTGTGTAGTAATAATAAATAGTAATTGTGAAGTAATAATATATAGTCATTGTGTAGTAATAATAAATAGTAATTGTGTAGTAATAATATATAGTCATTGTGTAGTAATAATAAATAGTCCTTGTGTAGTAATAATAAATAGTAATTGTGAAGTAATAATATATAGTCATTGTGTAGTAATAATACATAGTAATTGTGAAGTAATAATATATAGTCATTGTGTAGTAATAATACATAGTCATTGTGTAGTAATAATAAATAGTAATTGTGAAGTAATAATATATAGTCATTGTGTAGTAATAATAAATAGTAATTGTGTAGTAATAATATATAGTCATTGTGTAGTAATAATAAATAGGAGTCCAGTAGAAGCAGTCATGGAGTCGATGTGTGGGGTGGATGTGTGTGAGCGGGAGTGTATCTGCGTGTGGTTTTGAGCTTGTGTGAGCGTGTGTGTCAGTGAGTGCATGTTTGGTCATATTAGCCAGACAGAGACAACATTTAAGCTCGATATACAAACAACACAACAGCCCAGTCTAAACATGGAGTTCCACATAATCAGAGGGTTCCTTAAACGCTTCTCTATAAAAACAAAAACAGCAATAACAACATGAGTGCGATGCGAGAGCAGCGCTTCAAATCATCCCACAGAGAGATATAAAATGCAGAACATTTGCGCTGTACTAAAACACCCGGTCCAAAGACACCTTGCCCTTGGTCTCCTCGGAGATTGGGTTAATTCTATCACAGGCAGCGTTCTACCCGGTCCAAATTTGTCAGGCTGGGAAAAATATGATAATATTTATGTTTCCCGGAAGCACAGGTGGCATCGAGAAAAATCAATAGTCTCCAGCAGTCACGTCCTCAGAGCTGCTGAGAGAAGAGACCATTCAACACAGCACCGGGTGCCAGAGGCCAGATATAATCACATCTCACCTCTGGGTGTGGTGTGCACGTGTGTTTGTGTGTTTCTGAGAGATTGAGAGAGATAGAAAGAGGGGCGGGTGGGGGGCATAAGCAAATGAGAGTGTAAGTGTGGTGTATACTATGGCGTTTGCTTGTACTGTTTGTGTCTCTGGGTGTGTGTGAATGCCTGTGCTGATAAGTATGAGTGGCTACTGGTATGTGTTTGAAAACACTGTTTTAAAAAATGGTTCCAAAAAGGTTATTCGGTTGTCCCCATGGGAGAAGGGTTCTACCTGGAACCAAAAAGGGTTCTTCAAAGGGTTCTCCCACGGGGACAGCCGAAGAATCCTTTTAGGTTATAGATGGCTCCTTTTTTTCCTGAGAGTGTAGATTCTGGTCACAACCAATGTTGTGCTCAGTCACGGCTACTTTTCAGCAAACAGACACAACAAATGACCTTGGGAGAAAATGATTCCAATGGTTTTTTAAAGATTGCCAAGAAAACATCCATGAAATACAGTCCTGTGCTTTGCTCAAGGTTATGGAGCCACTGTTCAGTGTCCAATGGAAACAAACAGAATGTAACTGGACTAGACTGAACAACCCACAGAAATAGAATATAAAGTAATTATTTGGGACAACCACAACACTTCAGAAACAATTCTGGCACAAAATGGGCACCGTGCATCACCCAGGAGGGTGTTGCTGCATTACAACCAAGCATGAGATAGGCGACTCCCCCACACTTCCAGGATCCTCGGATGAGGTTGAACAACTTGCACTACACTAAAGCCATCCGTTATCATTGGTATCATTACCAGTGAGGCCGCAGGGGGAAGACTGGGAGAGGAAGTGAGCCTGGATGGTGCCACATTGTGTGGTGGGGTTGATGGTGAGAAGGGCCCCATGGAGAAGGGCTGGGGGATTACCATAATCACACCGGCAGCCAATGAACCAACCAGCCACCCACTGCACCGCACCAAGGTCACCCTGCCTGCTTCCTGGATGTAGATTCACACTACCCTGCCACCGGGACACTACATCGAGGGAGTCACAGCCACAGAACTACACACAAGACCAGGGGCTTAATGCAGCACCAGGGTTTATTAAAAAATACAGGTTAAACAGAGCTCAGTACAGGCTATACTACTAATATACTGTGTAGTTTAGAACACCCTTCATAAATTCCCAGAACCAAACGTATAATAAAGCAAGTGACTCAACTAGCAGAAGCAAAGCCATATTGACAACTACATAAGCCAAAAGAGTGTCTCCTCTCTCTCAAATCAGACCACAGTGAATATTAAATATCCTTCCACCTGGAGTCAGAGCCTCAGTGTCAGGGTGTCCGAGTCACGCCCTGAGTCACCTCTCCCTGGCACCTGAGGTGATTTATCTAGCCTTGTGTTCTCTGCACCCTCTTCTCTCCTCCCCTCCCCTCTACTCTTCCACTGTGCTCTCGTTCTCCCTTTCCCTCTTTCTAAAGGCTTGGCTTAAAGTTTTCCCACATTTAGGCCTCAGAAGAGGGAAAATAACTGTCTGATCGGAATCCTCTGTAACACGACAGCCATACCAGGTATCCACAACAACACTCATACAAATCAACTTCCTGGGAAGAGATTAAAGAGGGCCAAGATTCTAACATTGTATTCTGATAAAACAATTATTTCAAATATAAAGGATAGCTAATCCATCTCATATCATGGCGCATCGAATTCCTATGCCTTAAATTTCCCCTTTGGGAAATACAATGTGGACTCCTTAATACCGATTTAATGTGTATCCATGACATGATGGAACTATGAGACAAAATTGACAATGACTTGTCAACCCACACAGGTCCCTTGCAAAGAAATGTGAATATTTTCAACAACAAAAAATACAAGGCGGTTTGTGGAAATATCATAGCAATTTCTACAAAACTGAAGAACAGAGAAAACAAAAAAATGGATTCAGTCCCATCTCAGGTTTTAACAGAATGCTCCTGAATCAAACCCATTAAGAGAGAACTCAATGATGGATTGAAACCATTATTCGAATTGAGAATCAGCATTACTGCAAAGCCATATCGTTGTTTGAATTAATATGTTGATATCGGAACTACAGTGTGGATTTTTCCACATACACTACATGACCAAAAGTATATGGACACTTGTTTGTCGAACAACTCATTCCAAAATCATGGACATTACTATGGAGTTAGTCCCCCCCCCTTTGCTGCTAAAACAGCCTCCACTCTTCTGGGAAGGCGTTCCACTAGATGTTGGAACATTGCTTCGGGGACTTCAGCCACAAGCCACAACATTGCTGCTTCCATTCAGCCACAAGAGCATCAGTGTGGTCAGGCACTGATGTTGGGCAATTAGGCCTGGCTTGCAGTCTGCGTTCAAATTCATCCCAAAGGTGTTCGATGGGTTTGAGGTCAGGGCTCTGTGCCTGTCAAGTTCTTCCACACCAATCTCGACCAACCATTTCTGTATGGACCTCGCTTTGTGCATGAGGGGCATTGTCATGCTGAAACAGGAAAGGGACTTCCCTAAACTGTAGGAAGCATTGAATCGTCCAGAATGTCATTGTATGCTGTAGTGTTAAGATTTCCCTTTAATGGAACTAAGGGGCCTAGCCCAAACTATGAAAAACAGCCCCAAACCATTATTCCTCCTCCACCAAACTTTACATCTGGCACTATACATTGGGGCTGGTAGCGTTCTCCTGGCATTCGCTAAACCCAGATTCGTCCGTGAGACTGCCAGATGGTAAAGCATGATTCATCACTCCAGAGAACGCATTTCCACTGCTCCAGAGTCCAATGGCGGCGAGCTTTACACCACACCAGCAGACGCTTGGCATTACGCATGGTGATCTTAGGCTTGTGTGCGGCTGCTCGGGCCTTGGAAGTATCTACTGTCTTCTCTGGGATGTCGATGTCACGTCTACTCCCGGTCCCCCACTCCAGAGCTCGACGTCGCTGGTCTACTAACCACCGGTCCTGGCAACCCATCATTATGCACATCTGGCAACCATCATTACGCACATCTGCACCCCATCATGAGGCACACCTGGACTCCATCACTCCCTGATGACATCCCCTTTATCTTGCACTCCGTTGCATCACCCATTAGGTAGTATTGTTTCCTGTTTTCATGTTCATGGTTCTGTATTCACTCTGGTCGTTCCTATTGAACTGACTGACTGCACCTGCGTCTCTGTTACAGTCAAAATCAATTCAGGATGATTTGATAGCTTCCATTGCAAGTGAGATTAAAAGAGGTTGGCGCAGCACATTTTCTCACATGGCAAATGGATGAATCCCAGACATCAGCTTGTAGCTCGCAGTTCTTAGTTAGTGTCTGTTATGTGGACGATCAGGGCTTTATTCTGGAACATTTATTTGGCTACTTTGAATGCGCAGTCTATGTTTTACTTTGTGAAGTCTGAGATGTCTGAGTTTAACTTCATGGAGAAACGTGTTGCCCAAACCTATGATGGTGCTGCTCTAATGGAATGGATCTGCTATTTATATTTACAGTCCCCTCCCGTTCCCCGATTAAGAAGGGATGTCCACTCCACTACGTGTCAACTCTCTCCAAGCACTGTAAGAAACCCTGTCAATGTTCTGTCATTACTTTATGTCGAGTCAATCATACACACTAACACAATCACATTATTACACATACACATCAATGTGTTTTAATCCTGGCTTGGACAAACTCATTCTTAGCTTTTTTTTGTCTAACTGTGTTGTGTTCTTGCATTTTGACTTCACCAGTCAAATCCTGTCCTGCCCTCAGTGGAAGTGTGGCGCTGTTCTCCAGCACCATCCAACCACGATGAGCCTGTCCTGCACTGAAGTCAAGTCTCTGAACAGCTCCACTCATGCCTCATACCCCCATTCAGTCACTGCTGTGATCACTTCCCAACACTGTAAGTAGGCCTCTCATTCCCGTTCCCCATCATATTTTACTCTAAATGTCTTTGTTAAGTGTTTAAGGTTATAAAATAATTTGCCATGAACGATTTTGAAACTGGCTTTGACGTCTCCGTGCGGTCTGCGTCTATACCGTGGGTCTCCCATCCTCCTAAATTGTTCAGGTCACCAGCCACCACTGGTCCCTATGGGCCTACAAAGTCCACTGCTTTTTGGTCAACACCCACACACTAATGCACACACACTAATGAAAGTATAAGCGTATTTACACTTGGAAATACAAGGCTTTGTGCAGTGACCTTCTATTACAATAATTAATTAATTAGGCTATGTTCTGGTGGATACTGAAAACAGGCACGCAGTGCAGCTTTCATGGATTAGCAAGGCTTCATCATCCTCTACATAATTTAATGAAGAACTGATGGTATATTTACTCAAAAGAGAAACCTGAAAATAACTATAGATTGGACATGTTTACTGTGTATAATCGACTTCCTTTAACTTGTGTACCGCGCGCGAACACACACACACACACACACACACACACACACACACACACACACACACACACACACACACACACACACACACACACACACACACACACACACACACACACACACACACACACACACACACACACACACACACTACCTGCTGAAGGTCTGTGAGGATGTAATCACAGAGCACGACTAAACCCTGTGAGGTCTACTGCTCTCCAAGAAAAACAAACACATTCTGACACGATTGAACTCATAAGCAAGACAAAACATGAATATAAACATGAGGCTACAAACTGAGTTCCAGTCATCTGTATTCCTGGGAAACTTTTATATCATTCACACACAATCAAAGAGAGGAGATTTCTGGGAAAAAAACAGAGACTTGAATGCAAAGAAGACTCAAAAGATAGACATATTGGAATAACCCATGGAAAGCACAGTAGTAAATGTACTGTTACGATCGCCTACGGTTTAATGGGGGCTGCTGCTCGGCCCAAACTCAAACTTCATATCACAGAAAATGTATTCCAACAGCATAAAGCTTTAAGGCTTGCTATATCGTGTCTGCCATTAAATAAGCCGCACTAAAACCCCAGACGGAGCGTGAGCACCCCCCCCTTCCATGTTTGATGTCTACCTTATTTTCATGGAAATGTCAGCCGAAGGCAAGAGGGCTCGGGGCTCCGTGTCTTTATTACCCTCCCCCTGTGCCTAGAGCTGCGGTGGTTGGCCCCATTGACTGGGGACGGGGGTCAATCCTCGCTCTCTCACAACTCCCCTGTTAGTACGTGTACCTCTCATCATTAGCCCCCCTTATAACCCTACCTGAACCTGTGATTTTGATCCCCGGCTGAGCCTATGAACCCCAAACTCCCCGGGCACTGCTCCACCTGCTTCAAAAAAGGTCTGGCACTGCTTTTCCTCCTCCTTCTTGTTTTGACTGCATCTCAAATCCCAGAATTTCGTCTGCTCTTATGCCAATATCAGGTAGACGAAGCCTGCATTACTCAGCTTCTCTCATTCGCTTTCTCTCTCTCTTTCTACCTCTCTGCGATTCTGTCATCATAATTTTTATTTATTTAAATCAAAGCTCCAATAATTCATAAGCATGTACTGTGTGTGTGTGTGTGTGTGTGCGTGCGTCATTTTCAGGGAGTACAAGGAGTTGAACGACGTTTAGTCAAGCTTACAGATGTAGGATCTTAATTTGACCACACTGTTGCTGGAGAACTTTACTGCAATGCAGGAAATATAAAACATGCAGTGTATTTGAGGTTTAAAAAAGGCTTCTGAAGTTTAGAATTTTCACTTTGAAATTACAGACTTTGATTTTCTCTTACAAAAAATATCAACTCCTACAAAAATATCTATTAGTTATAACCCACATAATAATTAATATTTCCTGTTGATGGATTATTTTGCTGCTGTAGCAAACTGGCTCAAATTAAGATCCTACATCTGTACGCTAGGAGGAAAACTGGGGTAGTGAAATAATTTATGTTTTTAGTAGACAATTGAGAAACAGTCCGTGAAATTATACAGGTCTAGCAAAATTAATGAATATCGTGAAAATTGGAATTAGGCTTATGAAGTCAGAAAACAAAATAATGCAGAATGTAGATGAAAAAGAGCTATGGAAACAATAGTTTTGCGCGTCAGAGTCGATACGATTTCTGCAGTAGTGGGGGTGGGATATGGCAACGGAAACCACATCATCAGAATCAAAGTGGATTCATAGGCCTCAATCTCCACACTGCCAAATGAGGAGGACGGAAATAAAGGAAGTTTGTTGTCAACAGTCCTTCAAGTAAGTCAGCTCCTGCTCTGAACAAAAGTGGTTCAAGTATACAGTTACGTGACCTGGACTCACAGAGGCTATGTAACTGAACAAAGATTAAAACCCAACATGCAACAATTTCAACAATTTTACTGAGTTACAGTTCATATAAGGAAATCAGTCCATTTAAAAAAATTCATTAGGCCCTAATCTTTGGATTTCACATGTCTGGGCAGGGACATAGGCCCACCCATTGAGGAGTCAGGCCATGCAAATCAGAATGTTTTTTTCCCCCAGAAAAGAGCTTTGTAGTAGACAGAAATACTCCTCAGTTTCATCAGCTGTCCAGGTGGCTGGTCTCAGACAATCGCTCAGGTAAAGAAGACGGATTTGGAGGTCCTGGGCTGCCGTGGTTACACGTGGTCTGCGGTTGTGAGGCCGGTTAGAGGTGCTGCCAAATTCTCTAAAACGACGTTGGAGGCGGCTTGTGGTAGAGAAATGAACATTTAATTATTTGGCAACAGTTCTGGTGGACATTCCTGTAGTCAGCATGCCAAATGCACGCTCCCTCAAATTGAGACATCTGTAGCTTTGTGTTGTGTGACAAAACTGCACATTTTAGAGTGTCTTTTCATTATCCCCAGCACAAGGTGCACCTGTGTAATGATCATGCTGTTTAATCACCTTTTTAATATACCACACCTGTCAGAGGGATGGATTATCTTGGCAAAGGAGAAATACTCACTAACATAGATGTGCACAACATTTGACGGATTTTTTTTGTGCGTATGGAACATTTCTGGGATCTTTTTTTTCAGCTCATGAAACATGGGACCAACACTTTAAATGTTACGTTTTATGTTTTTGTTCAGTATATGTGACTCATTTCAGGAAACTAGGCATATGTCACACATCCCTACTTCACAGGAGAGGCATTTGAACGTAAAAACATTTTTTTAAATCAAAATGCGTTTTTTTGGCAGAAATGCCTCCTGGAACATGTGAACTTTCATGTGCCTTAATAACAAACTTGTATGCCATCTGTAAATACGAATTAAATTGTTAAATTACGAGCCTATTTTTTTAAATTTTTATTTCACCTTTATTTAACCAGGTAGGCTAGTTGAGAACAAGTTCTCATTTGCAACTGCGACCTGGCCAAGATAAAGCATAGCAGTGTGAACAGACAACACAGAGTTACACATGGAGTAAACAATTAACAAGTCAATAACACAGTAGAAAAAAAGGGGAGTCTATATACAATGTGTGCAAAAGGCATGAGGTAGGCGAATAATTACAATTTTGCAGATTAGCACTGGAGTGATAAATGATCAGATGGACATGTACAGGTAGAGATATTGGTGTGCAAAAGAGCAGAAAAGTAAATCAATAAAAACAGTCTAAAAACAGTATGGGAATGAGGTAGGTGAAAATGGGTGGGCTTTTTACCAATAGACTATGTACAGCAGCAGCGATCGGTTAGCTGCTCAGATAGCTGATGTTTGAAGTTGGTGAGGGAGATAAAAGTCTCCAACTTCAGCGATTTTTGCAATTCGTTCCAGTCACAGGCAGCAGAGTACTGGAACGAAAGGCGGCCAAATGAGGTGTTGGCTTTAGGGATGATCAGTGAGATACACCTGCTGGAGCGCGTGCTACGGATGGGTGTTGCCATCGTGACCAGTGAACTGAGATAAGGCGGAGCTTTACCTAGCATGGACTTGTAGATGACCTGGAGCCAGTGGGTCTGGCGACGAATATGTAGCGAGGGCCAGCCGACTAGAGCATACAAGTCGCAGTGGTGGGTGGTATAAGGTGCTTTAGTGACAAAACGGATGGCACTGTGATAGACTGCATCCAGTTTGCTGAGTAGAGTGTTGGAAGCCATTTTGTAGATGACATCGCCGAAGTCGAGGATCGGTAGGATAGTCAGTTTTACTAGGATAAGCTTGGCGGCGTGAGTGAAGGAGGCTTTGTTGCGGAATAGAAAGCCGATTCTTGATTTGATTTTCGATTGGAGATGTTTGATATGAGTCTGGAAGGAGAGTTTGCAGTCGAGACAAAGACACCAAGGTACTTATAGATGTCCACATATTCAAGGTCGGAACCATCCAGGGTGGTGATGCTAGTCGGGCATGCGGGTGCAGGCAGCGATCGGTTGAAAAGCATGCATTTGGTTTTACTAGCGTTTTAAGAGCAGTTGGAGGCCACGGAAGGAGTGTTGTATGGCATTGAAGCTTGTTTGGAGGTTAGATAGCACAGTGTCCAATGACGGGCCGAAAGTATATAGAATGGTGTCGTCTGCGTAGAGGTGGATCAGGGAATCGCCCGCAGCAAGAGCAACATCATTGATACATACAGAGAAAAGAGTCGGCCCGAGAATTGAACCCTGTGGCACCCCCATAGAGACTGCCAGAGGACCGGACAGCATGCCCTCCGATTTGACACACTGAACTCTGTCTGCAAAGTAATTGGTGAACCAGGCAAGGCAGTCATCCGAAAAACCGAGGCTACTGAGTCTGCCGATAAGAATATGGTGATTGACAGAGTCGAAGGCCTTGGCAAGGTCGATGAAGACGGCTGAACAGTACTGTCTTTTATCGATGGCGGTTATGATATCGTTTAATACCTTGAGTGTGGCTGAGGTGCACCCGTGACCGGCTCGGAAACCAGATTGCACAGCGGAGAAGGTACGGTGGGATTCGAGATGGTCAGTGACCTGTTTGTTGACTTGGCTTTCGAAGACCTTAGATAGGCAGGGCAGGATGGATATAGGTCTGTAACAGTTTGGGTCCAGGGTGTCTCCCCCTTTGAAGAGGGGGATGACTGCGGCAGCTTTCCAATCTTTGGGGATCTCAGACGATATGAAAGAGAGGTTGAACAGGCTGGTAATAGGGGTTGCGACAATGGCGGCGGATAGTTTCAGAAATAGAGGGTCCAACCTAGTTGGTTTAGCCACAGAAAAAGACAGGAAACTTCCCACTAGCCATGATTGGCTGAGATAATGAATGGGCTGGACATGCCGAGAGATTAATTCAGATTGGTCTGCCATGGAGCATGCTTCTGTCTAACATGAGCTGCTTGGTATGTGTAGGTAGCTAATCCTTCTAACGCTGCTTTTTTGAAAGATATACCGAAGAACTGCTCTCTGCTTTCTGGAGGACCCCGTTTTGAAATCAGTGGAATGTCCAGTGAAAGCAGAGTATGACAGCTAAGGGGATGGAGAAAATCCAGCCACCATGCTTGACCGTTGGTATGAGGTTCTCATGCCATTATGCCTGGTGAAAACCAAACACTGCATTCCACATTAAGAATCTTCCACCATCGTTTAAGCATGATGGTGGTAGTGTGGTGGTTTGGGGATGCTTTGCTGCCTCAGGACCTGGATGACTTGCCTTAATAGACGGAACCATAAATGATCCTCTGTATCAGATAATTCTACAGGAGAATATCAGGCCATCCATCTGTGAGCTGAAGCTGAAGTACAACTGGGTCATGCAGCAAGACAATGTTCAAAAACACACAATCAAGTCTACATAAAATGGCTAAAAAACAACAAATTTGAAGTTTTGGAATGGCCTAGTCAAAGTCCAGACTTAATCCCAAGTGAAATGTTGTGGCAGGACTTGAAATGAGTAGTTCATGGAAAACCCACAAAAGTTGCTGAGTTAAAGCAGTTCTGCATGCAAGAGTGGAGTGATCAACAACTCTAGGAAGCATTTAGTTGCTGTCATTGCAGAATCAG
The DNA here is from genome assembly GCF_021184085.1 of Oncorhynchus gorbuscha. Lineage (NCBI taxonomy): Eukaryota > Metazoa > Chordata > Actinopteri > Salmoniformes > Salmonidae > Oncorhynchus > Oncorhynchus gorbuscha. The sequence goes on from NC_060183.1 coordinate 23,847,431, forward strand.
TTATTGAGTATAAGGGGCAATTCACTTTTCACGGAGGCATTGGGTGTTGCATAACTTTGTCCATGAAATAAATTAACTAAGTACGTAATTATGTGTTATTTGTTCACTCAGGTTCCATTTATCTAATATTAGGTTTTGGTTGAAGATCATTCTGTAATAAAAGTAGAGAAAATTGTAAAGGGGCAAATACTTTTTCACAGCACTGTAGCTAGCTAACACGCTAGAAACAAAACAAAACATTGCCTGGTTTGCTAGATTGACATATACTATATTCATTTTTAAACAGATGGGTTCGTTGGTGTTAAAATACACCAGTTATGCGATGTTGGACCACCAGGCTGCTAATGTCATGCAGCCTGTCATTTTTGTGTTTATACTTACTCATAAAGACAACGACAAGTTCGATGACAGACATGTGGATAGACGTAGTAAAAACCAGCCTTTAGTCTTGAAATCTTTGGTTGTTTAGTACACTACCGTACTCCCTCTGTTTAGCACATGGCCTCACGTGAATCCTTAAAGAGACAGGTGGAGCTAAGGCTTAAGAGCGTGTGAACGATGCTGAATGGGTGTAGACAAAGAAGAGCTCTCCAGTAGGGACACCAAAACATTCAAGGGCCATTTTCTCAAATGTGGGGTTACAAGTTGATCAACTTTCAAAGCAGAATTACTTTCCCATTAGTCCTCAACTGTAGTGTATGATATACAATGTTCAATGAGTCTCTACTTTTATCCAATGTAGAAAACACCAATACAAGTTATGCTACATAAGACCGAATCGAGCCGGTCGGTCTCATATATCAAAAGGATCAAACAGACCACGACAGTACGTCATCTTTGAAGTGCACATACTAAAACACTTATACGAGCCACTGTGTTGGATGAGAACAGTAGTGCACACTTACCCTTTATGGCTAACTTATCAGCCACGGGGAACAGACTTATTATACACAAAGGGACCACAACATCACACCAACACAAAACTAAAACACCAAAGTACCAAAATAGGGTACTATCCGCAGCGATGGCTAACACAGCGATGGCTAACACATTAACCCACGATAGTATCACATCAACCAATGATGCTAACACAGTGACACTCACCTGCCACTACACCAGCCATGTAGAGCAGACTGATGCGTAGGATGCCATGGACCATCTCCAAGGGAACGCCGATCATCAGCTGGAGAAGAGCGTTGAACCCCAGCTGTTCCAACCTAAGAGACACAGTGAACAGTGGACACTGTGGACACTGGTCTCAATGACAAAGGAATAATGCATAGTGTTTTAAATCAGCTCCTTTGGTCTAGACACTTCATCAAAGGTATCTACAGATGTCATCTATCACCGTCTATCCATCAACCCTGTCTATTATCTGTCAATGCAGTATCAATTATGCTTTGTGTGTGTGTGTGTGTGTGTGTGTGTGTGTGTGTGTGTGTGTGTGTGTGTGTGTGTGTGTGTGTGTGTGTGTGTGTGTGTGTGTGTGTGTGTGTGTGTGTGTGTGTGTGTGTGTGTGTGTGTGTGTGTGTGTGTGTGTGTGTGTGTGTGTGTGTGTGTGTGTGTGTGAATGAGGTGGGGTGGTTTCTTACCCAACGTGCATGAACATGTAGCTGAAGAAGCGCCACACCTGGAGGCGGTGTCTGGGGTGGTACACCAGGGAGCTCTTCATGAAGTCTGGCTGGTATGTCTGCAGTACCCACTTATTCAGCATGATGCCATAGCACATGAACACAACGATCTGACGGGAGAGGCGACACACGCGCTGGGTTCACACCCACATCTCTTCATTCAGACACTCATTTATATCACATAGTACAGAGTTCTGTTATGAGAGCCAATTGGGATTCAGCTAATAAATGCCCTGGATGTTGTCTTTTCATTTTTTTTGTTGCCTTGCGTTGGTTGAAGACTTCAATTGGCACCGACAGGCGATGCACATAGAGAGAAAGAGACACACACAGCTGGTCCGATTCCATTAGCTCCTTTTCATAGATCAATTAATCATCATTTCAATGAATTTAGATGAACGGGAAATAGTCTTTATCGAAAGCCAAATTTTCATTACAGACCGTTCCCTGCCGTTGTGAAGCATTTACGAGCACTTACAGTACTTGGCTTTCTTCAGAATGACAGTGAGTTCGAAGAGGAAGTGCTGTGGCTTCGTTGAGTAGCAGCAGGCTTTACAGCATTGCCTATTCAAGTCATGGCCACCCGGGCTAAAGTGGTCTGGTGGTTTTCTTTTTTTTCCCGTCACTAAATTGTTCCATTAATATCACTAAACTGGCCAGAGAATATTCCACTGGCTTGGTTGCCCAGTTCGACATCAGTTGCTGATAAGAATCCAAGAATCCGAACATGAAAGCCAATTTGACAGTGTTGCCTTCGAGGTCTGGCATTGAATATACGCACCCTTAACCACTGTTTACCAAAGCGTGAGTCAGTGTCCAGACTGCCCAGTGCCCATTATTGGGTCACATCCATTTCATCATTCCTCAAGCTAAAGATGTTTTATGCCAGAAACATTGTACTGCTTATTTTAAAGGTCATAAGTCAATACTAACATCTTCGGGTGGGTCACAACGCAATAAGGTCTTAACAATGAGCAGCTCAGTCATTTTAGACCTCTCACCTGGATGATGGTAATGATGGCCATGAAGACAGGAGGGGGACACAAGCTGTTCTGGTGGAAGTACCAGCGCCGGTCTGTCTCGCAGGGCAGGATCTCATAGGCCACGTAGCGCACAAAGCGCTTGTACACGCCCAGGCCCGTCTCGTCCAATAGGATCTCCCGCTGCAGTGTGCGGCGGCCATTGGCGATGGCTCGTCGGAAACTGCTGGAACGCTTGCTGCTCATCTGAGGAGGGTGGAAGATAGAGAGAGAAGTTAGAATTTCTTTGAATCTGAAAGAGAAAGCTATAATTTGATTGCTAATTAGAATTGGCATGCTAAATACCTTCAACTGCTTTAAGAAGTTGAAACACGACCATTATGCAGTAACCCCATGTCTTCCAAAAGTGCTGAAGCAAACTTTTGAAGGCACAGAGAACCGAAAAGCCATGTAGCGTAGTTGGGGCTAAGACATTCAATGTGCTAACTTTAAACAAAGAGAATCTCCGTTCCTCCAGTTTCCTTTGGAGAGTAAAGACGTACGTCAAATTGAACCGTTCAGTGCTAAAAGTGGAGGAGATTATTTCAGCGCTGCCTTGCCTTGACAGGTACACATGGCGCCTCTCTTCACTCAAAATAAACGCGCGATTTTGCCATTGAGGGGCAAAGCTTTGCTGAGTAGAGCTGTTTTGCCCGAGGAGGAGGGAAGGAGAATGCGGTGGGGAGACTGGGTGACAGGCTCCTGTTATCATGGAGACTCCAGGTTTGCTAAGTGAGCAGTAAACTGCACAGCTGGGGGCTAGCGTGACATGGTACACGGAACCCTGGATGTTTGCTGCTTTGGTAGGACCTTGAGCTAACACCCTGGTGCAACCATCACTCTGACAGTTGAAGCCCAAAATATCACTAAATATTACTAGATAAGACACATATTGTAGCATGAATCTGGAAGAAAATGAACGTCCTCTTAAATAAAGGTGAGATTTAAAATACAAAATATTCTATCGAAAATCAATCTGAAATGCTCCACAAGGAAAGGACAGTGGAAAAAGTCAACCGATCTGCGTTTACCTATACAATGGAGAAATGCTTCAATCCAAGATGATACACAGGCAATATTGCAAGCCACATTCCTACTGTATCCATCTGTACTGCAGCAGTTGTCAGAGTCCCCACAGACTCCACCAGACAGGCAGCGAAAGCAAACCAACCGTAATTCATTAGGTGCTGTTGTGTGCAGGCTCATTACATCCGGACATTGTGGGGAGCATAATAATAATGAAAGGAATCGGGCGCAATATCAATACAGCGCTAATTAAAGAAAGAAAAACAAGGAGACTAAGAAATATATAAACAAACAAATCACATACAAATGGATCCTAGCCGTCTGAGGATATTAAAGTAAATAATTTAATAATAACAGAAATATAGTTAGTCTGTAGAGCGATGGTGGTGGGGAAGTTTAGTGGAACGGGATGCCGTGAGACGCGTATTAAGTCATTACGATGCCGGGGTTGAACAATGAGTGAGTGTGGGCCTGTGGCATGGCGATAACCAGCGTGAGCGCGAGGCGCTGCCGGCCCTCCCGTGGAAGCACCACAGCATATTTTAGCAAGGTGATCGAGCCCAGGGAATGTAATTATACTGTACGTGCGATAGGAGGGAGACGAAAGCAGAAGCGAGGGGGTGGGTGGGAAATGAGGGTGTTTCCAGGGAGGGAAGGGAAATTAGGGTGTTTCCACCCGTCTTCAATAATGTCTTTCTTAGAAGACTTTAGATAAAAGGAAGGTGTTTGTGCGTGGTTGGGGCTGATGTATACACAAATGTCTTTTTTTTCCTTTCTCTGTGGTATTTGTTTTCTAAACGATGCCTGTGTTTCATCTGTTTGTTCTCCCAAAACACCTGCTGCCTCTCCTCTTAGTGACACGTTTAATCTCGCTCGCTGACATTTGTGCTCCTGAATGTTCCCGGGAGACATTTCCCGATAGACACTTATCCTTCTGCCCCGCCTTCTCCATCCGACATGAGGGACCGCCGCTTCTAACGTGAGCGTTAAGCGCGGCCTTTGAAGTTCGGGATGTGAGAGAGGGAGGCAGACAATAAAGCCCGTTAGCGTGGGAGTTGACGACTTGACTGGCGAGCCCTGAGAAACTCAGTAGGAGCACTCTAGCAGGGTGTGCTAGCATCCCATCCCATCACTACTCACAAGGACCTCAGACTCTGGCGTCAACATGGTCCACTGCTAAAACTCCCCTGACAAGAAGAAGACGTCTGCCAGGGAAAATAATTGATATGAAAAGATAAGTCTTGAGAATGGAGCTTTAGATAGAATTCCCTTCCAGGGAGACCGGATTGGACCTAATTGACATCGGTGTGTGGATGCGTGTGTGTCCAGTCGTGTGTATTTAAACCAGCAAGGTGGTTACAGTACATGTTGGTACTCAGCTCAGCTCCAGCCTCTGTCCTTCATGACTTAATTAGTACTGGTCAATACTGTACTGCTCAATAGTTTGAATTAATCATGAAACATAAAGATGCTATTTGTTCCATAGTCATGTCTTTATAGAGGTACATGTGTATATTGAGTTTGGTATAGAGTCATTCTAAATTATTCAGGCTATCCATTCCAGAACATTTCCAAAGTTGGGCCTGATGCCCACCAAACAATGTTAGCTGAACTTATTTCATGTGTAGAGTCAGAGAGTCCTACTGCTAAATGCTAGCTAGACGAATAATCAAATCAAATGTATTAATAAAGCCTTCTTTTTCTTCAGATATCACTTTTTTCACCTTTATTTAACGAGGCAAGTCAGTTAAGAACAAATTCTTATTTTCAATGACGGCCTAGGAACAGTGGGTTTACGGCCTTGTTCAGGGGCAGAACGACAGATTTTTACCTTGTCAGCTCGGGGATTCGATCTTGCAACCTTCACGGTTACTAGTCCAACGCTCTAACCACTAGGCTACTAGGCTACCTGCCACATAGTGCTATTCAGAAACCCAGCCTAAAACCACAGCAAGCAATGCAGAACTCATTCCATGTTACTAAATTATTTACTACATACTGTGCAGAACCAGGTTGGAATCCTAATGTCCTAATGAAGGTTAAATAAAAAAGTCCTGAATCATCAATGCAGTAAATGACTCACCATCACTTAGTTCTGTTAAACAGGAACAGCACACAATTTACTTCTCATTTACTGGTCATTAATAATACATTATTAAGCTATTAAATACACACACACACACACACACACACAGTAATATAAGAGAAACTAAATCACTGTGTTCGCCCACCTTCTCCACTGACCCAGATTCTCAGAGTCATTCTACCAAAACCCTTTTAAAATGAGAACTCACCTTTATCTCCAAAGCAGCCCATAGCCATAACCCTCCTTCATGGTTTAATCATCAGGACCTAAACTGGAAAAACCTTCACTCCACGACACTTAAGCAAAGTGCACCACTTTAGAGCCAGCAACCCACCTAAAAGAGACATGGTGCTTGCCTCAGTTTGTAGTGTGTATTGCGAGGGTGTGTGTGTGTGTTGCGACGGTGTGTTTGTGTGTTGCGAGGGTGTGTGTGGAGCTGATGAACAGCCACTGTGTGTGTGTGTGTGTGTGTGAGACAGGGATGATAAGGTGCATCTGTTCCTCTTTGTCTTTCCCTCCAGTGAGATCCTGCTCGTCAACTCAGAAGACAGATGCACCCTGGGCACTAAACACTGTCAGCACGACTCCGTTGAAGTCTCAAAAAACTAGAACGACCACACTGGAGCCACTAAATATCCCAAATGGCCTTGCTGGGGACACGAAACACTCCCAAAGAGAGCTTCAGTCAGGTCACAGGTGACAAACAGTGCTCTGGGCTTAGGGTGTCAACCTCATCCCCTCTTCAAGCGAAGCAGAAACACAGAGAATCCCTGCAGCAATATTGGTGTTAAATAGAAAACCGGAAATATTGTCACTTCACTATGTACTGTAGTTGACTAAAGCTTGCTTGGTAAAGTTCGCCTAGCGTTTTCTATATTTGTCTGCCATGACTAAATCACAACGCACACTGACAGATGGGGGCAGCAGTGGGGTCCGTATTGGTGTATCTCTCCAATTAAGGAGGAACAATGACTAGGGAAAGGGATTTTTCCTGAACACAGTCAACTGACAATGAGGTGTGTGTTTGTAAGTGTGTGTGAATGTGTGTTTGTAAGTGTGTGTGGGCCTCTCGGAGTCTGCGATCCCCCTGAGAGGCTTTAGCGGAGCATGAGTTACCCCCCACCAGGCTGGTCCGATGGAGCTCTCTGGCTCCGATCAGCCGGCATGAAAAACACGGAGGAAGTCAAACACATTTACACCCAGTCACGTCGAGACAGTATGTGTGGATCAACAACTCACACCGAGCCCGAAGACCAATAGAGCGAAGGAAAGTTTAACATCCCTGTTCAGCAGACTAACAGGATGAAAGTCCCACGCCTCGGGGCCAAAAGGCTAGACATAACTGCTGATGTACTGTATGTAGAGTGCACAGATGTGTGAAAACACACAAACAGCACACACGCACACACACACTGCTCCAGCTCCACAGGCAAGGGTGTTTTATCTTCTTTGCCAGGTCTTAATTCAGGCCATACGGCAGACATTAGACACTGGTGGTAATATAATGGCAGCGGTGCGCTTCCCAACTCAAAATACCATTCATCCGACACACACTGTCAGTGGTGTCCCCCTTATAATTCTCCCTGAAGGAGGGGGAGGGAGAGAGGCAGGCAGACAGGGGAAAAGTGAAGGAGATGGAAAGAGAAAGAAGGGACACAAGGAGGAAGAGAGAAGGAAAAATAAAGCGTGATAGAAAGAGAAGAAGACAACCAGAGGAAGGCGGGGGGGGGGGGGGGGTGTCAGCTTGGCTATGACCTGGTTAAAAATGTCACGCTACATTTGCATATTCTCCCCGACAAACTAAACCAGACTTGCTCCTGTAAGACACACATCACACACAGAAGAGAACAGATTCCCGTCAGCATTTGAATATCATCCAAATGAGTCAGCAAATCGGTACGCTGAGCGTGTGTACGGTGAATGAGTCTGTGTGTGTATGTGTTAGCCTCCCTGATCATGTGTTAGTGAGCAAGTGCACGTCCTCTGTGAGTGTGTGTCTGCGCCCATCCAGTGAAAAATGGATGCAAACTGTGTGTGCACACTTTTGTCAGACAAATCTTTACCAATCAGACATGGATGTCGATATCTCTGTGAGGCTGAGCATTCTCAAATGACCTTAGATCACTGCCTGCTACTACCAATGCTGGGCTGATCGAACCCCATTTGCATTTGGCTGACGGTGAATATTAAACTGCCTCGCTGATGCTGCCTAAACCTGGGGAGGGTTTTAACATACGATCTGGAGCTACACGGGTGACGAAGAAGAAAATCAATTCTGAGCGGTTGAGACGGGGGGGGGGCTAAAGGAAAGGGGGGGGGTGATATTGGGGAGAGAGAAGGGTACGTTATGAATAAAGGGATACTATTAAAGGAGGATAAGATTTGCAGAAGGGGGTAGTCGGAGGGAAGAGTATCACATCTGGGATGGAGGGAGTAACAGAAGGAAGAGGCATGAAGATCCAAAAAGGGAGGGGTTGACGATAGGAGAAGGGCAAACTAAAGGGAGGGGTTGACGATAGGAGAAGGGCAAACTAAAGGGAGGGGTGGACGATAGGAGAAGGGCAAACTAAAGGGAGGGGTTGACGATAGGAGAAGGGCAAACTAAAGGGAGGGGTTGACGATAGGAGAAGGGCAAACTAAAGGGAGGGGTTGACGATAGGAGAAGGGCAAACTAAAGGGAGGGGTTGACGATAGGAGAAGGGCAAACTAAAGGGGGGTTGACGATAGGAGAAGGGCAAACTAAAGGGAGGGGTTGACGATAGGAGAAGGGCAAACTAAAGGGAGGGGTTGACGATAGGAGAAGGGCAAACTAAAGGGAGGGGTTGACCCTAGGAGAAGGGCAAACTAAAGGGAGGGGTTGACGATAGGAGAAGGGCAAACTAAAGGGAGGGGTTGACGATAGGAGAAGGGCAAACTAAAGGGAGGGGTTGACGATAGGAGAAGGGCAAACTAAAGGGAGGGGTTGACGATAGGAGAAGGGCAAACTAAAGGGAGGGGTTGACGATAGGAGAAGGGCAAACTAAAGGGAGGGGTTGACGATAGGAGAAGGGCAAACTAAAGGGAAGATAGGAGAAGGGCAAACTTGACGATAGGAGAAGGGCAAACTAAAGGGAGGGGTTGACGATAGGAGAAGGGCAAACTAAAGGGAGGGGTTGACGATAGGAGAAGGGCAAACTAAAGGGAGGGGTGGACGATAGGAGAAGGGCAAACTAAAGGGAGGGGTGGGATAGGAGAAGGGAAAACTAAAGGGAGGGGTGGATAGGAGAAGGGCAAACTAAAGGGAGGGGTGGACGATAGGAGAAGGGCAAACTAAAGGGAGGGGTGGACGATAGGAGAAGGGCAAACTAAAGGGAGGGGTGGACGATAGGAGAAGGGCAAACTAAAGGGAGGGGTGGACGATAGGAGAAGGGCAAACTAAAGGGAGGGGTGGACGATAGGAGAAGGGCAAACTAAAGGGAGGGGTGGACGAAGGAGAAGGGCAAACTAAAGGGAGGGGTGGACGATAGGAGAAGGGCAAACTAAAGGGAGGGGTGGACGATAGGAGAAGGGCAAACTAAAGGGAAGATAGGAGAAACTAAAGGGAGGGGTGGACGATAGGAGAAGGGCAAACTAAAGGGAGGGGTGGACGATAGGAGAAGGGAAAACTAAAGGGAGGGGTGGACGATAGGAGAAGGGCAAACTAAAGGGATGGGTGGACGATAGGAGAAGGGCAAACTAAAGGGAGGGGTGGACGATAGGAGAAGGGCAAACTAAAGGGAGAGGTTGGAATGTCGGCGAGAGCACCTGCATCTGCATTGCTGCTCACACACCAGAAGATAGACCTGAGCATTTGGAAGGGGAACTAAATGGAACAGCTTTCATTACAAACCATGAGCAGAACAGAGCGAAGGAAGGAACCAGCTTAGGGAAGTGAAAACATGTCAGGAATTGCATCATGTTGAATGAATCACGCTGCTTAAACCCATATGCTGCGAGGAGAAGAAACATGCTCTGGTCTACGGCTACACTCAAGACTAAGAACCACCTCAGCCCCTTTAAAAGGCTTTGCATTAATTCGATATATCGGAACAAAGGTCTAAACACAGACAGGTTAAGTGGAGAGGAATGAATAAGAATATCTCTGACCTCCTAGCAGCATCAGAACTCAGAACACTGCTCAGTAGAAGACATTGATGCAGGATTTTCCCCTTTGCTCTATCAACAGCTAATACAGTATAATGTATAACTGTGTGTGTGTGTGTGTGTGTGTGTGTGTGTGTGTGTGTGTGTGTGTGTGTGTGTGTGTGTGTGTGTGTGTGTGTGTGTGTGTGTGTGTGTGTGTGTGTGTGTGTGTGTGTGTGTGTGTGTGTGTGTGTGTGTGTGTGTGTGTGGCACTTGCGTGTGTATTTATTTATCATTACATTTTGTTTGTGTGTATTTATTTATCATTACATTTTGTTTGTGTGTATTTATTTATCATTATATTTTGTTTGGGTGTATTTATAATTACATTTAATTAGAAAGATCAAACCTCTTTCTGAAGAACAAAAGACTGCAATGGGCAGGTACACTTTGACATTATGAACCTCGAATCATTCTGTAGCAAGTGTGTGCACGTACTATACGTGCTTCTGTGTGCGTGTGTGTGTGTGTGCATGTGTGTCCATTCCCTGTCACTCACCAGCTCGATGAGCTCCTGGTAGCACACCTGTCCATCCTCGTTGCTCTGCACCAGTGCAAACAGCATGTCCAGTTTGGAGGGGTCCAGCTGCAGCTCATGGTGCTCCACCAGACTGGTGAAGTTCTCCACTGCAATGAAACCGGTGTTGTCTGGGTCCAGCTGGCAAAACACAACAACACATGAATATCAGTGCAGGCTGATCAGAATGCTGCTGTTGACGATTCTAGTAGTAGGGCTTATTAGCAAGGATCGGCTCAATTCCATTTCAATTCAGGGAACTCAAGATTGGAAAAGTGACATTCCTTTCCTACGTTGACTAAATTGAAAGGGAATTAATCCTGTTCATTTCAAATAATTCTCTTTCTCTACCTCCCGTTCTTGATATACAAAACACTTCTCATCTGCAGTGCTTTTTAAAAGCACATTGCGCTCAATAGACAACAGTTATGTAGAGGGGTACTGTGGTTATCAACTAGTCCATAGACAACAGTCGACAGCAGACGGACAATAGAACAGACAGACCAGGACAAGTGAGAGTAACGGAGCCAAGAGAGAAGAGTCTGTCAATGAGAGCAGCATTAATTAAGCCATACTTTCAGTGGGAACGTCAATGGAAGAATTAGACCAGCCTTAAAAACAGAACACTAGCTAGCTGTATTTATTCAAATTAAATGGGCAGGTGAGAAGAAAAGAGCAGGCTGATAACATCAGTCATTTGGCAGGACTGATAACCAAAATGGGCCAACATGTCAAAATGGTACACCGTGACCTGAACCCACTGTACGACTGAAATCCCACCGCTGTCACCATATGTCATTGTACAGAATGAAATCAGTAGAGGGCATTAGATTCTCTGGAGTCTTTCCTTTCATTTTGGAGTCGAAGTCACAGTTTTTCCTTCTAATGAGTTTAGTGAGTCGCGTTCTAGCTGAATTTGTGGACCAATCAGGACAGTGTGGTTTTCATTAATCACCACTCTCACTGTGAGGCGACCGGCCCCTGTGGGTTACTACCGCTGAAGCTCGCACGCCTCGGTCTACCCGTGATTAATTTAAGCGGGGGAGTGTCATAAAAATCGCCAGAGTTTAACCGTCCGAAATAGTGCCGGTTAAAAATGGCCCATAAATTATAGGGTATGTATGTGCGTGTGGTGTACAGTGTGTATGAGCCCTCTTCTGACTGTGTTTGTACATTTGTACTGTATCTATCCGTCATCAACTGCCTATTTTCCTTCCTTTTTTAAATATTCAATTTAATTTGATTCAACTGCTCATTAATATCCCGTGCTAGTTTTTCATTAGGGTGTCTAGTTTGAGTTGTCTAGTCCTGTGTATGAGTTTACCTAAGGCCAAACCCATCCAGCACAAACAGACCATATGGGACGACCGCTCAGTGCCTAGCCCTTTACTATGTTTCCTGTAATGCTAACGTAGACTCATTAGTCATCTGAGAGTAAGCCAACAGCTCCTTGTCGCTCCAGGGCGGAACAGTGGTCTTTCAGCTGTTGCATCACTCTGGAGTCACCCACAGTGTGTATCATGTTGGTCTGTGTAAAGATAGGAGGGACTCTCAATGTTCCCCATTGTGGTTTGGGCCCTTTCGTTCTGAATATAGATGGCCCTGTGACTCAGTGGGCAGAGGTAATTTCCCTGACTGCCTCAGGATCAGGAGTGGAGAGTGGTTGTATAAACACTGAGCCTGGCAGTACCAGTCTATACTGCAGCTGCCACAAGGTCAACAGCTTTACAGCTCAATTTAGCAAGGAAGATCAATCAGAAAATCCTTGGGAGTGCCTTATACATAGTGTGTGTGTGTGTGTTTTGTTGTGTTACAGCCTGAGAATAAAATGGCTTAAATAAAGATTTATTTTGGTCACTGGCCTACACACAATACCCCATGATGTCTAAATGGAATTATGTTTTTCGAAATGTTTACAAATGAATAAAAAATGAAAAGCTGAAAGGTCTTGAGTCAATAAGTATTTAACCTCTTTGTTCAGGGGTAAAAATGTGCTTAACAATCCACATGACTTGCATGGACTCACTTTGTGTGCAATAATAGTGTTTAACATGATTTTTGAATGACTACCCCATCTCTGTACCCCACCCTACACAAGTTCCTCAGTCGAGCTTTGAATTTCAAACACAGATGCAACCACAAAGACCAGGAAAGTTTTTCCATTGTCTTACAAAGGGAACCTATTGCACCTAAAGCAGACAATGAATATCTCTTTGACCATTGTGAAGTTAATTACACTTTGGATGGTGTATCAATACACCCAGTCACTCAGTCCTTCCTAACTCAGTTGCCGGTGAGGAAGGAAACTACTCAGGGATTTCACCATGAGGCCAATGGTGACTTTAAAACAGTTGAAGAGTATAATTTCTGTGATAGGAGAACAACAACATTGTAGTTGCTCCACAATACTAACCTTATTGATAGAGTGAAAAGAAGGAAGCCTGTACAGAATACAAATATTCTAAAACCTGCATCCTGTTTGCAACAAAGCACTAAAGTAAAACTGCAAAAATTGTGGGCAAAACAATTAATTTTTGTTCTGAATACAACGTGTTATGTTTGGGGCAAATCCAATACATTAGCAAGTACCACTCTCCATATTTTCAAGCATAGTGGTGGCTGCATCATGTTATGGTATGCTTGTAAACGTTAAGGACTGGGAAGTTTTTCAGGATAAAAAAGACATGGAAGTAAGCACAGGCAAAATCCTAGAGGAAAATCTGGTTCAGTCAATTTTCAGCAGGACAACAAGCTAAAACAAAAGACCAAATCTACACTGGAGTTGCTTACCAAGTTATAGTTTTTACTGAAATCTACTTGAAAATCTATGGCAATACCTGAAAATGGTGGTCTAGCAATGATCAACAACCAATTTGACAGAGCTTGAAGAATTTGAAAATGAATAATGGGCAAAAGTTGCATAATCCAGATGTGGAAAGCTCTTAGAGACTAGGTGCATACAAAATATTGACTCAGAGGTGTGAATACTTATGTAAATGAGATATTTCTATATTTAATTTTAAATAAATTTGCTAACATTTAAAAAAAAAACATTTGTACTTTGTCATTATTGCTATTGTGTGTACATGGGTGAGAAAAAAGGTTGGAATACAGGCTGTAAACACAGCAAAATGTGGAATAAGTCAAGGGGTATGAATACTTTCTGAAGGCCTATCACTCTCTCTTCGTGGAGTTATTTTCCTCGTCCACTGTACTGATTTCAGCAGCATTTACAGCTGTTTAATTGAACAAAACCAACTCTTTAATTCAAATGAATCGACTGTTCACCCTCCCCAGGTCTCTTGTTATTTATTTATTAACCCAGGGGCAGGGTACTAGCAGTCCTGTACTAGTGTGTGAGCTTGATGATGGTTCAAGTCAGATGGTAGCATGTTAGCTCTGTTGATATTAGCAATCAAATGTTAGCGGCCTACCCTTTCTGAATGTTAATAGCAGCAACGACTGTAAATGCCTGTGTTTTCCTTATCACACTTTGTTGTAAAAGCTATTTTTAATCCCAACAGGCAGGCACACGTGCAAATGTACACACACGTGGACACGGACACAAGCATTTCACTGTAAGGTCTACACCTGTTGTATTCGTCGCATGTGACGAATAACATTGGATTTGAAACACGCGGATACGGACACACACACACACACAAACTGGTAATCAGTCAACACGTGACATAACACACACTGGGTAATCTCTGCTGAACGCCGGGGCCCCTCACTGGCTGGACCTGACCACCTGGAGCTTGTATGAGGCTTCCTGAAATGCAGCTAAAGCGAAAGCATGTATGAAAATGAACCAAGAAAGAAAGAAGGCTCAGATCTATTTTTACTTAATCCCCTTACTGTGTGTTTCATGGAGGTTTGTTGAATCACAGTCGATTCTGCCCCCGGTGCCGAGGAGAGAGAGCGAAGGGGTGCAGATACAACCAGCGTTTTACACAGGCTGAGTGTAGGACACTAGGATGATAGGAGGGGGAGAGAGGGAGGGCATGACCATAATCATGGTTTGAGTTTTAGTGAGGTTCGGAAGGGGGGGGGGCAAACAAAAAAAACAGCAAAAGTTTGCAAAAATGACCCCAGCCATTATTACCTTGGCTGCTGTAGGTTCATTCACTTCAATCAATCTACAAACACGTAGCCTATTAGCTATACGGATGTAATGTTTCTCCCTGAAAGGAGGGAAATATGAGAAATGATTCACACTGACACGCATAGCATCAGCGACTGTTCAGTCAGTTGTAATGATGAATCGCATTAAAATCCTCAACTCTTTACATAGATATCTATGTTCTCAAACTACATAGCCTTCACGTTTTGTATTCCGAGGCATTACTAATCAAGCTCTGCACAAACACATCAATGGAGCACAGAGATGATCGTATTATCACATGCACATGAATCTCTAGGATATTACTTACTATTCTGTATTAATATCAGTGATATAGAGGTTCAAAAAAATAAAGTGGCTATGGGTCAACTGAACTCCAGTGGGCAATGGAGATAAGACAAACAACCACTGACATAAACAAAAACATTTTTATAACTTTGTTTGCATCTTAATGTAGGGAAGATAGGCTATGTGGAGATGTTCATATTGAAACATACTGTATCTTTTCCCTAACTTGTTTGATAAGATTAGTACAGATTTTCTCAGGTGTCACCACATGGGGCCCCGACCCCAAGTATGGGAACCACTGTACTAAGCTCTCTCTCTCTGCTCGATTCCTCTCTCTCTCTCTCTGTCTCCTCTGCTTCCTTCTGCATGCATTGCAGCCTACCTCAGCTTCACCACTGAGCGCCACATCACTTTCCGTCTCAGTAGTCTATTCTCTGTAAAGCAAAGTTATTATGAGAACTTAGTAGCCTGCTAAGGTAGGCTCCGTTTAACGTTAGCTTCTTGATTCATCCTTCTATCTAGCTACGTAATACTAGCCAGAGCCCTTCAACCAGGAGGCTCCTCAAAAAAGGATGGGGATCACCATCACACTCAGTGAATTTCATAAAAATAAAAGTTGTGAAACATTAAAGGGGAATTTCACCCTGGGAGAATCTGGGCTTGTTTTCATCATGTCCGAGGCATTTCTAGGTCAGTGAAATGTGTTTCACACATAACTGCCCAGGAGGAAGGTCTGGGCTTTGCACGCTGACTGATACACCCTATGACTGCTTCTGGTGTCCTTGATATGGTTGTCCTTGTCCTTGTTATGGTTGTCCTTGTTTGATAGAGCCATTAGAAGTCTTTCAATGATGTTCCTATCAACAGATTCATTGCTAGATATACAAGCTGACAGCTTTTCTCCAGTCTCTGAAAGACTACAACCCGTGTGGTGTGGGGTGGTGCTTCGTGCTCTTGCCCTGTCCCTCCACTAATGCAGGCTTTTTTGAAAGGGAGACGTACACCAATAACACAATCCTTTGGTCAACACTGAAAAGACTGACCAGACCGCAATGGCTTCAAGTGATTCCTCTCACCAACACTAATTCAACAATGGAGCCTTTTTTTGTTGCTACATGGTGACATTCAACCATACATGTTTCAACCGGAATATATCGAAGAGGATTTGAAACAAAGTGTTGAATTTAGCTAAAAGCTCAGCTACAGACAATGGCAGCACCAAGAGGGAAGATCACAAATATTGTGGCTTGCTAAGTAAGTTATTTTTTCCTGCAAGCCCCCTAGCTAGCTAACTTTAGTTTATCTACTGAAACTCATATTGTGTATTGCTGGCTAACATGTGTTACAGTTAATTTTTCTGTTTGCTAACTTAACACGTGTTACACATAATTTTTATGTTTGCAAACTTAGGTAGGTAGCTAGCTAGTCTAGCTTGCTAAGTTAGCTAAACAACTACAGGTAGTCATATCTATAACTAAAAGTAGATTAGTTGTACATTCGGAGATCTATTGTATCTCGATTGTAAAACCTCTTCTCTTTTTAGTTGTAGATATGGTCAGCTACTAAACAGCAAGCTACAACGTTACAACCAGCCACCCAAAGCTAGGTTGACCAGCAAACATTAGCACGACTGGAGATGGCTAGCTAGTTAGCCTGGCACCTGCCAACTTGTTACTATGCGCCAGGCCTTGCATTTGTAACTTTTTAGCAAACGCGTAACATTAACTGTAAATAGTTGTATTAGCCAGCTGTGTAACATGTAACATAATTGACGAGGGTTGACATTGGTTATGATTTCAAAATCACAGATTTAAATAACAATTATTATGTTTACTAGCTAACAGTGAGTAGAAACAACAATGCAACAATTTAACTGTTGTATATCTCTAAAACTGATAAATTGGTTTTACTATATAAAAAAAACATTTGC
Source organism: Oncorhynchus gorbuscha (assembly GCF_021184085.1). NCBI lineage: Eukaryota > Metazoa > Chordata > Actinopteri > Salmoniformes > Salmonidae > Oncorhynchus > Oncorhynchus gorbuscha. The sequence goes on from NC_060183.1 coordinate 23,864,212, forward strand.
CTAAGCATGTCTGATAGACACGGTTGTAGCTAGTTACTGTCTGCCTAACTACCTAGGTACATTTGTACAGTCTGGTCACTGTGCAAAAGGTTGAGAGTTATGCCATGTTTCTATAGACCCTTTTCTAGTACCCACCACACTGACATCATACACAGATGCGTGCAGCTCTTGACGGCAGTGAGAAAGCCATCGCCATCCGAGTCCATTCAACATAGCCTAGATTTATGTTGAAATTACATCTAGACAAAATAGATTTTTGGGGTTCTCATACGCTTACAATTATGTTTTGATCGTTTTTTAAAGTATAATGCAGTTGATTTGCGATGATGACAAAAACATGATATTAAGTAGAACATTCACACGAGCCTTGAAATCCAAAAGTAGTGCGAAATGCACTTATAAGCAACATGTAAATTAGAGGCTTTTTTTGCTGCCGTTCTATAAGAACTCCCATTTGTTCTGCCACCAAGTTACGCACGTCGCCCTCCTGCAGCAATGTTTACAAACACAGACAGGGGTCTATTAGGCTAGATATCTCAATGTAATCTATGAGCCTGTACACATGTATGCATGTTCAACTCGTCTACCCTAATGTTGTCATGCTGGCACAGTTCCTCTGTCGTTCAAACTCTGCAAAGGAGTATCATTTATTATATTCTTTGTTTTAGAAGAAAATACAGTGTGGTGCCTTGGCTTTTTCCCGGTGTGGATACATGTAGAGAAACATAATTCCTCTGCCTGCGCGTGTCATTGTAGCAGAACTGTTTCCCTCTCGATGGATTGGACATATGCGGGATTTCTAGCAGGGTAGCCTAGTGGTTAGAGTGTTGGACTAGTAACCGAAAGGTTGCAAGTTTGAATCCCCGAGCTGATAAGGTACAAATCTGTCGTTCTGCCCCTGAACAGGCAGTTAACCCACTGTTCCTAGGCCGTCATTGAAAATAAGAATTTGTTCTTAACTGACTTGCCTAGTAAAATAAAGGTAAAAAAAGAAGAAAAAAAAAGAAGATGACTCAAGATGAATGGCAGTTTGATCTGACAACACTTCTCCCACAGGGTTCCCTGAACTTACTGTATGTTTCTTTCAAATGGCAATTTCATCATGAACAACTCTCCCATCCTTTGCTGATGACCAATTCTCTTAGCTACAGATTGTTCCACCAGATAATGTGATTTAACCAAATATTTTTGCTATCATTTACTGGGAGTTAACATTAGCTAGGTGGCTAGGGGGCTAATGCTAACGTTAGCTAGGTGGTTAATGTAAGCGTAGCTTACATTTAGGGTTAAGGTTAAGGTTAGGAGTTACATTAAAGTTCTATGGTTAGGGTTACCAAACAAGCTAAGTAGTTGCAAAGTAGTAAGTAGTTGAAAAGTTGCTAATTAGCTCAAATGCTAAAGTTGTCCGTGATGAAATTCAAACTCTCTTTTCATTATTCCCTTAAGTAAACGTATGTCTTATATAAGCCTACCAAACGTAACATATCGCACTGATTTGAATATCCCGCATTTTTGTTTACTATGTTACGTCTAGTCTGTGAGGCCAGCCTGGTTTAACATGTACCAGGAGCACCCATCTTCTGAGAAGGTGAAGAGGCGGTGAAGGATTGGTCTTTGTTGGTAATTAGAACTATTAACAATCAATAGATTTAATTAGGAAAACGGAGTCGCGTGAATGATGCTTGTAAGCGGAGCCTTTTTGCTTCGTCAGGGTAGTGGGGTTCCTGACTGTCTGACAGAGGAAGAAAGGAAAAGAGATAGGGAAAAACAGAGAGAGGGAGGAGGGGTGAGAGAGGAGAAGAGGGAGGGGATGGTGCAGAAAGGCAGCTGTTATTGAAGCGATCCAACAGCGGGAGGATGACGCGTTGACAAGCCACATCATTGCCATGGTTACATGCTTTTGCCTTTCCCCTTTAGGAGTGCTGGGGCATGAGGAAGAGACGGATAAAGAGGGAAGAGAGGGGATGAAGAAAGGTTAGAGGGGGAGGTGGAGCACTGGAGTAGGAAAGATGGATATAGATGGTTGGAGAGATAATGAGGGGAATGGATAAAAGGATGGGCTGAGGAAAAGGGAAGGATGAAAGAGGGGAGGGCTAAGGGCCCAAGGGGGGGGGGGTGACACCAGTACCTAGGAATGGAGAGGGTGAAAGGGTTAACGAAAGGAAAGAGGGCGAGATAGGGTGAAGAAAAATATGGTGGGAGCAAGTAGAAGAGGATGGATGAAGATAGGGGGATGAAATAGTGCGGATGAAAAGGAGGCTGCATGGGAATGATCTCTCTGTTAACCCACAGGACCTCTATTACTGTCAGCAGAGCAACCAGCCACTGAGGCTGACCCCAGTGCAGACCTCACTTAACTGACCAACCAGCACTACAGTGGAGAAGGGGAGAAGACCCTTAGGAGTGTAGTACTGTAGTAACATGAGTGTGCTAATTTAGCATTGTAGTAGTAAACATTAAGAACATCTTCCTAATATTGCCCTCAGAACAGCCTTAATTCGTAGATACGTGGACTCTACAATGCTTCTCGCAGTTGTGTCAAGTTGGCTGGATGTCCTTTGGTTGGTGGACCATTCTTGATACACACGGGAAACTGTTGAGTATGAAAAACCCAGTAGAGTTGCAGTTCTTGACACACTTAAATTGGTGCGCCTGGCACCTACTATTATACCCCGTTCTAGGGCACTTACATATTTTACCTTGCCCATTCACCCTCTGAATGACACACATACACAATCCATGTCTCTATTGTCTCAAGACTCTTAACCTGTCACCTCCCCTTCATCTACACTGATTGAAGTGGATTTAACAGGTGACACAAATAAGGGATCATATCTTCACCTGGATTCACCTGGTCAGTCTATGTCATGAAAAGAGCAGATGTCCTTAATGTTTTGTATACTCAGTATAGTACTGTAGTATTATTAGAGTGGTGTAGTAGTGTAGTAGTACACATGAAGCATCTGAGTATTGCAGTATTTTGAGAGTAGTATAAGTGTTGCAGTAGTACTTGCGTGGCAGTGTATTACCATAGCGCTAGTGTCTGAGCTAACCGGGTATCCACAGCTGTATCCACAGCTCTGACTGGGCCACTCTGTAATTATCATACGGCTGCAGCATTCTAGGCTACTGTGGCACTGACTGACTGCAAGATGGTGGCAGCCAGGCCACCACAACAGCTCTCTCTCGAACCGATTACTACATTTTCTTCCATTTACACATCCAACACTGTCACACAAAAAAACATCAAGAGACATTCCTCAAATGCCGCGCATGAAAAGCACCACACTGACGGTATCAGACCTCCAGGAAAAGGAAAGGGAACAGAAGAACCTCATCCACGCTGTGGTTGGCATATATACAGTGGGGCAAAAAAGTATTTAGTCAACCACCAATTGTGCAAGTTCTCCCACTTAAAAAGAAGAGAGAGGCCTATAATTTTCATCATAGGTACACTTCAACTATGACAGACAAAATGAGAAAAAACATCCAGAAAATCACATTGTAGCGTTTTTAGTGAATTTATTTGCAAATTATGGTGGAAAATAAGTATTTGGTTAATAACAAAAGTTTATCTCAATACTTTGTTATATACCCTTTGTTGGCAATGACAGAGGTAAAATGTTTTCTGTAAGTTTTCACAAGGTTTTCACACACTGTTGCTGGTATTTTGGCCCATTCCTCCATGCAGATCTCCTCTAGAGCAGTGATGTTTTGGGGTTGTTGCTGGGCAACACGGACTTTCAACTCCCTCTTTTCTATGGGGTTGAGATCTGGAGACTGGCTAGGCCACTCCAGGACCTTGAAATGCTTCTTACGAAGCCACTCCTTCGTTGTCCGGGCGGTGTGTTTGGGATCATTGTCTTGCTGAAAGACCCAGCCACGTTTCATCTTCAATGCCCTTGCTGATGGAAGGAGGTTTTCACTCAAAATCTCATGAAACATGGCCCCATTCGTTCTTTCCTTTACACGGATCAGTCGTCCTGATCCCTTTGCAGAAAAACAGCCCCAAAGCATGATGTTTCCACCCCCATGCTTCACAGTAGGTACGGTGTTCTTTGGATGCAACTCAGCATTCTTTGTCCTCCAAACACGACGAGTTGAGTTTTTACCAAAAAGTTATATTTTGGTTTCATCTGACCATATGACATTCTCCCAATCTTCTTCTGGATCATCCAAATGCTCTCTAGTAAACTTCAGATGGGCCTGAACATGTACTGGCTTAAGCAGGGGGACACGTTTGGCACTGCAGGATTTGAGTCCCTGGCGGCGTAGTGTGTTACTGATGGTAGGCTTTGTTACTTTGGTCCCAGCTCTCTGCAGGTCATTCACTAGGTCCCCCCGTGTGGTTCTGGGATTTTTGCTCACCGTTCTTGTGATCATTTTGACCCCACGGGGTGAGATCTTGCGTGGAGCCCTAGATCAAGGGAGATTATCAGTGGTCTTGTATGTCTTCCATTTCCTAATAATTGCTCCCACAGTTGGTTTCTTCAAACCAAGCTGCTTATCTATTGCAGATTCAGTCTTCCCAGCCTGGTGCAGGTCTACAATTTTGTTTCTGGTGTCCTTTGACAGCTCTTTGGTCTTGGCCATAGTGGAGTTTGGAGTGTGACTCTTTGAGGAAATGACAGGCGTCTTTTATACTGATAACAAGTTCAAACAGGTGCCATTAATACAAGTAATGAGTGAAGGACAGAGGAGCCTCTTAAAGAAGAAGTTACAGAGAGCCAGAAATCTTGCTTCTTTGTAGGTGACCAAATACTTATTTTCCACCATAATTTGCAAATCAATTCATAAAAAATCCTACAATGTGATTTTCTGGATTTTTCCCCCCTCATTTTGTCTGTCATGGTTGAAGTGTACCTATGATGAAAATTACAGGCCTCTCTCATCTTTTTAAGTGGGAGAACTTGCACAATTGGTGGCTGACTAAATACTTTTTTTGCCCCACTGTATGTCAAAACGGTATAACCCTGTACTTTATGTAGCAGGTGAAAATAACTCTGTAAGGAGGGGAATCGCAGAGGAGATATTTATCAACTAATGATCGCATGGCTCAGTGATGGTGGAGCTCTAGCTCCCAGTTTCCTTATTAAGTGTCATGGCTATATAAATATATGTGTGAATGAAGAAGAGACGGAAGGAGATAAAGAGGGAAGAGAGAGGATGAAGAAAGGTTAGAGGGGGAGGTGGAGCACTGGAGTAGGAAAAGATGGATATAGATGGTTGGAGAGATAATGAGGGGAATGGATAAAAGGATGGGCTGAGGAAAAGGGAGGATGAAAGAGGGGAGGGCTAAGGGCCCAAGGGGGGGGGGGGTGACACCAGTACCTAGGAATGGAGAGGGTGAAAGAGTTAACGAAAAGAAAGAGGATGAGATAGGGTGAAGAAAAATATAGAAGAGGATGGATGAAGATAGGGGGATGAAATAGTGCGGATGAGAAGGAGGCTGCAGGGGAATGACCTCTCTGTTAACCCCCAGGACCTCTATTACTGTCAGCAGAGCAACCAGCCACTGAGGCTGACCACAGTGCAGACCTCACTTAACTGAGCAACCAGCACTACAGTGGGGAAGGGGAGAAGACCCTGACCTGGGAACAGACCGCAGCCATAAATAAAAATAAGGAAGTTCTAGGTACTTTCAGTAATTATTTGTGCAGTGCCTATCTATGAAGTAGTAGGAGTGTAGTACTGTAGTAACATGAGTGTGCTAATTTAGCATTGTAGTAGTAGGAGTGCAGCAATATACACTGAGTGTACAAAGCATTAAGAACACCTTCCTAATATTGCCCTCAGAACAGCCTTATTTCGTAGGGGAGTGGATTCTACATTGCTTCCCGCAGTTGTGTCAAGTTGGCTGGATGTCATTTGGTTGGTGGACCATTCTTGATACACACGGGAAACTGTTGAGTGTGAAAACCCAGTAGAGTTGCATTTCTTGACAGACTTAAATTGGTGCGCCTGGCACCTACTATTATACCCCGTTCTAAGGCACTTACATATTTTACCTTGCCCATTCACCCTCTGAATGACACACATACACAATCCATGTCTCTATTGTCTCAAGACTCTTAACCTGTCACCTCCCCTTCCTCTACACTGATTGAAGTGGATTTAACAGGTGACACAAATAAGGGATCATAGCTTCACCTGGATTCACCTGGTCAGTCTGTCATGAAAAGAGCAGATGTCCTTCATGTTTTGTACACTCAGTATAGTACTGTAGTAGTATTAGAGTGGTGTAGTAGTGTAGTAGTACACATGAAGCATCTGAGTATTGCAGTATTTTGAGAGTAGTATAAGTGTTGCAGTAGTACTTGCATGGCAGTGTATTACCATAGCGCTAGTGTCTGAGCTAACCGTGTATCCACAGCTGTTCTCTGACTGGGCCACTCTGTAATTATCATACGGCTGCAGCATTCTAGGCTACTGTGGCACTGACTGACTGCAAGATGGTGGCAGCCAGGCCACCACAACAGCTCTCTCTCGAACCGATTACTACATTTTCTTCCATTTACACATCCAGCACTGTCACACTCAAGAGACATTCCTCAAATGCTGCGCATGAAAAGCACCACACTGACGGTATCAGACCTCTAGGAAAAGGAAAGGGAACATAGGAACCTCATCCACGCCGTGGTTGGCATATATACGTCAAAACGGTATAACCCTCTCCTTTATGTAGCAGGTGAAAATAACTCTGTAAGGAGGGGAATCGCAGAGGAGATATTTATCAACTAATGATCGCATGGCTCAGTGATGGTGGAGCTCTAGCTCCCAGTTTCCTTATTAAGTGTCATTGCTATTTAAATAAATATATATGTGTGTGTGTGTGCGGGGGGGGGGAGAGAAACAGCCTGAGCTCAGCACAGCTACCTCCTGCAGACAAAGACTAATAAAGTCACTCATGTAGCGTTCTCTCTCTCTCTCTCTCTCTCTCTCTCTGCAGAGTCTGATGTAGCAGCCCAATATGAAAGAGGTGCCTGCAACTAGCCCTCTAACATAAAGAGTGTTTCTCCACTGAAACCTCACACATTAAAGCTGCAAGTAAATGATCACACTATCACCTTTGTGAGGATTTGCTCATAAACGATTCACTATGCCTGCTGCTACTTGCGAACTTTGAAAACCACCACCGTGACCACAGCACACGCGGGCATCCACACACACACACACGTACACACGTACACACGTACACACGTACACACGCACGCACACACACACACACACACACACACACACACACACACACACACACACACACACACACACACACACACACACACACACACACACACACACACACACACTCACACTCACACTCACACACACACACACACACACACACACACACACACACACACACACACACACACACACACACACACACACACACACACACACACACACACACACACACACACACACACACACACCTCTAAGTCAGTTGATCAATGTGTTACAGATAGGCCCCTCGTGACCCTTAGACCCTGCAGCAGATAATCAATGCCTCCTCTCAGCAGAATGATTGTCCATTCTATCTATCAATCAGGCAAATCCCCCACTGGTGCCTCAGAACAGTGGGATGGTCCAGTCAGCTAATAACATGAATGAGGGATGGGGGGGTTAGGGGGGGCAGACTGATAAGATGAACACTAGCATGCACACACACACACAAAGTTGATAAAACAAAGCAATAAAGTAGGCTTTGATTTAACTAACAAAACACTTTAAATACTAGAACTGAAAAATGTGAAGAATGTTCAAAGATTAATAAATGCCTCCTTAGAGAGCTGAAAGGGTGCATGAGGCTGTGGCTGTCTGTGGCTGTCTTTGTGCTGGACCTTGATACTGCAGAGCACAGCATCGCCTCTGGGTTATTTTTTGGCCAAGAGTAACATCTCTGAGTGTCTTTGAGATACTCAAGGACTAGGAAAAAGACTAGACGTCTAGACAGACCTATGGCAAACAATAACACAGGTACAACCAAAACTAGTGCCCAGATGAGTGGCCCACTGATCACAGTAAAATCATCAGGTCAGGACCAACCAACCATCATTACCACCGCTACCTACAATCAATTAATTCATAACACTGCTGCACAGGTAAACCAGGAAAATACGCCACTGCCACCTCAGCAAACTGTGATCCATGATCTGACCTCACCTTCAAAGGTATACTCTTCTATGACCCTATATTGCCTGAGTATTCCTCAGTAGCATCAGTCTACTACACTTTCCACCCCAGTGTGCCGACTTGCCCCTTTTCCCACTCCCCTCTCCCCTAGCAGCAGTTCTCACTGATGCCTCTTGCCTTACATCTTTAGATAGACAGACAGCGGCTGGCTGCCGGCAGAAGACGGTAACCATAGAAACCCCCAATCGCTGCTTTGCTTGCTTACCTGCTCTTGTATGAGCTGAAACAGAGAGCTTCTATCCATATACTGGCCAGGGAGTTGAGAGGAGCCACCGAGGACAAGGGCATAGAGAGGAGTGAGCGGGCTGCTGGTGGTGGTGGTGGGGAGAGGGATGTTTGGATGAAGTAGAAGCGGGTACCTAAACAGTAGTGTTAGCCCCCTCCACTCCACGGCGTGGCTACGTCCCCTGCTCAAAGGATGGAGAAGCCCAGCTAGCCTGATTCCTGGTGGCCCCTGGCTCTCCTGCTTGCAGTGTGGCTAACTAGCGGAGTAATCAGCAGCGTCTGTAGTGGTGGCAGGGTACTCTGTTGTGCCAGTGCAGTGTGGAAGGAGGCAGCCCAGCATAACAATCAAACAGCAGATCCAGCAGCTCTCATTCACTCACTCTCCTCCTCCCTACAGCACTGACTGCTCCCTCTCGCTCTCTCTTTCCTCTCTCTTCACTCACTCACACTGCACTGCCTGCATGCCAATGAGGTAGAGGAGGGAGGTGGCTCCTCTCGGCCAATGAGAACCGGAGAAGGAGGGGCCACTGGCTGTAGCTCCTCTCCTCACTGCAAGGAGGGCGTCTTGGAGAGGGAGAGAGGATAAGCTCCACTGCAGCCTCAGATACGGATGCACGTAGGCACGTCAGACAGACAGACAGACAGACAGACAGACAGACAGACAGACAGACAGACAGACAGACAGACAGACAGACAGACAGACAGACAGACAGACAGACAGACAGACAGACAGACAGACAGACAGACAGACAGACAGACAGACAGACAGACAGACAGACAGACAGACAGACAGACAGACAGTAATTAAACACTTAAGCTACTTATGAACAGAAGGAATATATGCATACATCTACATGCAGGCCTATCACATATTGTAACAGACAAATGTGAATAAACGTCACACTCAAACACACTAGGATGCACATTGTAATTAGAATGGTGGGAATGGCGGCCGTTTTACAGGCTCCTGACCAATAATGCTATTTTCTGTCTTTTTTGCATTGATCTTAAAGTTTTTTTGTACATAATGTTTCCACCATCGTTTCCTGTGACCGAAAAGAGATTCCGGACATCAGAACAACAACCACTAACCTCGATTTGGACGAGGACTTCTACTTCAATGTGTCGGATGCAAAATACAGGGCCCTTAATCGCCGACACTTGTAGACGGTGCCACAGTGGCCGGCGTGCAGGCACCATGGTGAGATGAATGAATCATCTCTACCCTCTGTTCTATTGGTGAATGTGCAATCGCTGGAAAATCAACTGAACAAGCTCCGGTCGAGACTATCCTATCAACGGGACATTAAGAACTGTAATATACTATGCTTCTCGGATTCGTAGCTGAACAAGGACATAGATAATGTAAATCTAGCTGTTTTGTCTATGCATCGGCAGGAACGGCAGAGTCTGGTAAGATCAGCGGTGACGGTGTGTGTCTCTTTATAAACAATATTAAGGAAGTCTCAAGGTTCTGCTCACCTGAGATAGAATACCTCATGATAAGTTGTAGACCATATTATTTACCAAGAGAGTTTTCATCTGTATTTTTCATAGCTGTCTATTTACCACCACAAACCGATGCTGGCACTAAGACTGCACTCAACGAGCGGAATGGATCAAGAAAATGCTCATCCAGAGGCAGCGCTCCTAGTGGCCAGTGATTTTAATGCAGGAAAACTGAAATCCGTTTTACCTCATTTCTACCAGCAAGTCACCTGTGCAACTAGAGCAGGGGTATTCAACTCTCACCCTATGAGTTCCAGAGCCTGCTGGTTTTCTGTACAACCTCATAATTAATTCTACACACTGGTGTACCAGGTCTAAATCAGTCCCTGATTAGAGGGAAACACATTGTGTGGAACTAGATTCAAGATCCAGATGAGTTTGAGGGAACTAGAGAGCTAAAATCTCTAGATCACCTTTACTCCACACACAGAGATGCATACAAAGCTCTCCCCCGCCCTCTATCCTCCTGAATCCTGCTTACAAGCAAACCTCAAACAGGAAGTACCAGTGACATGCTCAATACGGAAGTGGTTTGGTGAAGCAGATGCTAAGCTACAGGACTGTTTCGCTAGCATAGACTGGAATTCATCCTATGGCATTGAGGAGTCTACCACATCTTCACCGGCTTCATTAATAAGTGCATCGATGACGTTGTCCCCACAGTGACCATACGTACCCCAACCAGAAACCATGGATTACAGGCAACATCTGCACTGAGCTAAAGGCTAGAGCTGCCACTTTCAAGGAGCAGGACACAAATCCGGACGCTTATAAGACATCCTGCTACGCCCTCCGACAAACCATCAAACAGGCAAAGCTTCAATACAGGACTAAGATTGAATCTTACTACACCGGCTCTGACGCTCGTCGGATGCAGCAGGGCTTGCAAACTATCACTGATTACAAAGGGAATCCCAGCCGAGAGCTGCACAGTAACACAAGCCGACCAGAAGAGCTAAGTGCCTTCTATACTCAATTCGAGGCAAGCATCAGCTGTTCTGAACGACTGTATGATCAGGCTCTCAGTATACCTTTAAACAGGTTAACATTCACAAGGCCGCAGGGCCCAACGGATTACCGGGACGCTGACAAGTGTCTTCATCTGACATTTTTAAACTATCTCTGACCCAGTCCATAATACCTGTTTCAAGCAAACCACCATACTCCCTGTGCCTAAGAACGCCAAGGTAACCTGTGTAAATGACTACCGTCCCATAGCACTCACATCTGTAGCCATGAAATGCTATGAAAGGCTGGTCATGGCTCACATCAACACCATCGTCCCAGAAACTCTTGACCCACTCCAATTCGCATAACACCCCAACAGATCCACAGAGGACACAAACTCTATTGTACTCCACACTGCCCTTTCCCACCTGGACAAAAGGAATGCTGTTCATTCACTACAGTTCAGAGTTCAACACCATAGTGCCTTCCAAGCTCATCACTGAGAACCCTGGGACTGAACACCTCCCTATGCAATTGGATCTTGGCCGCCCCCAGGTGATGAGGGTAGGCAACACAGCCGCAACGTTGACCCTAACCCCCGCCCCCCCCCCCCCCCCGATGACACGACAGTGGTAAGCCTGATCACTGATGACGACGAGACAACCTATAGGTCTAGATATTCAACTTCATCTGTGTCCACATCACTAAGGACCTATCGTGGTCCAAACACACCGACACAGTCACGAAGAGGGCACGACAACACCACTTCCCCCAAAGGAGGTTGAAAAGATTTGACATGGGCTTTCAGATCCTGAAAAAAAAATCTACAGCTGCACCATGGAGAGCATCATGACTGGCTGCATCACTGCTTGGTGTAGCAACTGCTCGGCATCCGACCGCAAGGCGCTACAGAGGGTAGTGTGTATGGCACAGTACATCACTGGAGTTGAACTCCCTGCCATCAAGGACCTCTACAGTGCTTTCGGAAAGTATTCAGACCCCTTGACTTTTTCCATATTTTATTAGATTACAGCTTTATTAAAAAATGTATTAAATATTTTTTCCCCTCATCAATCTGCACACAATACCCCATAATGACAATGCAAAAATAGTTTTTATTGTTCATTGAAAAAACATTTTTTTTTTGCTAATTTATTAAAAATAGAAAACTGAAACATCACATTTACATAAGTATTCAGTATTTTGTACTGAAATACCTTTGGCAGTGATTACAGCCTCGAGTCTTCTTGGGTATGACACTATAAGCTTGGCATACCTATATTTGGGGAGTTTTTCCCATTCTTCTCTACAGATCCTGTCAAGCTCTCTCTGGTTAGATGGGGAGCGTTGCAGCACAGCTATTTTCAGGTCTCTCCAGAGTCTCCCAGTCCCTGCCTCCTAAAAATATCCCCACAGCATGATGCTGCCACCACCATGCTTCACCGTAGGGATGGTGCCAGCTTTTCCTCCAGACACGATGCTTGGCATTCAAGCCAAAGAATTCAATTTTGGTTTCATCAGACCAGAGAATCTTGTTTCTCATGGTCTGAGAGTCTTTAGGTGCCTTTTGGCAAACTCCAAGCAGGCTGTCATGTGCCTTTTACTGAGGAGTGGCTTCTGTCTGGCCACTCTATCATAAAGGCCTGATTGGTAGAGTGCTGCAGAGATGGTTGTCCTGGAAGGTTCTCCCATCTCCACAGAAGAGGATGGGAGAACGGCCAGCTCTAGGAAGAGTCTTGGCGGTTCCAAACTTGTTCCATTTAAGAATGATGGAGGCCACCATTTAAGAATGATGGAGACTACAGAACTGTTAATCATATGGCTACCCGGACAATTTACATTGCCCCCTATATTATTTATTTATCTTCATTCTTTTGCCTGGACTCCCTTACACTGGCTCTATGCAAACTCACTAGACTAACCACACACTACACTGACACTCCAAAACATACACGATTATTAACCCAACACACACACACACACACACACACACACACACACACACACACACACACACACACACACACACACACACACACACACACACACACACACACACACACACACACACACACACACACACACACACACACACACACACACACACACACACACACTATATATGCTGCTGCTACTCTGTTTATTATATATCCTGATTGCCTAGTCAATTTTACCCCTTCGTGCATACTGTATTGCCTCAATTACCTCGACTACCTCGTACCCCTGCACATTGACTCAGTACTGGTACTCCTTGTATATAGTTTCGATATTGTTTTTATTGTGTTACTATTTCCTTTTTTTTTGCCAATACTTGTCTTCCTTTTTAACTTTGCACTGTTGTGAATGGGCTTGTAAGTAAGCATTTCACTGTAAAGTCTCCACCTGTTGTATTCCACGCATGTGACCAACACAATTTGATTTGACATTATAGCACATGCAATCGGACACACACACTCACAAACAGGCACGCATAACTGAGAGACAGAGTTTGGATGGCATACCGAATCCCCCTCCGTAGTAACACACAAATGAATCCCACTGCAATAACACTTCGGCAGAAATACCTGGCGTACAATAGATCCTTATAAGTAATACCAGTACAAAGCCTTTTTTATGTTAATCCCATGCATAATGAATGTAAATGACAAAGAGACCGCTGTATGGGGGCCTGAACATAAGGGTCAGAACATTAGATTGATTAATGGCGACTCGTAACCCCATGTGTGGACAGCCGTGGTAGGAGCAGTGCTATTACCAGACCTATTTCAGATGGAGCTCCCCTTAGCAGAGAACACATTATTATTTACGAATACATACATCATAATCACTTCTCTTAAGGACAATGAGGATGGCTGGGGATACAGTAAATCCTGCTTTATGAAGTGAATTGGTGTATTAGTGTCCAATTGAAAGCTGTGGTAAGGCTGCTGTGGCTCATTTATGACCTGCTGGTGTATGAGGTCATCAATGTGTGACAACAATAAGCTATGATCCCCTCTCCGTCCCCAGTCCAGTGCCAACTCTCAGCTCCTATGGTGCTCTGCTCTGCCTCTGGCCCAGTGACAAGACAGAGACTCTCTCTCGCTCTCTCTCTCTCTCTCTCTCTGTTTGTCTCGTAATTGTACCACACACTGTGACTCTCCAGCTCTTGGTAAATACATTCAGACTAAAGACATCATCTTAGACAACATCAATATCCAGACCTCATTAACACAGTGAATCGGGCCCACAGGTATGACCGGAAAGCTGTCAACTTCAGGAAGTGGAGCCCAAAGGGAAAAATAAAGGACAAATGAAGAGGTGAAGAAGACAGAAACGTCCTGGGATGAAGCCAAGAAAACTACCCAGAACAAGGTTCGCTGGAGATGCTCTGTTGAGGCCCTTTGTGTTGAGGCCCTTTGTGTTGAGGCCCTTTGCACCACAACAAACTCAAACGAATATGTCAAGTCAGGAACTGGAGAGCAGTTACAGTATGGTGAAATGTAGTCAGATCATTCAGGTCAGACATGACGCCCGATGACCTCCCACCAACGCCCCTCTCCTGTCAGTGAGAGATGGAGTGGTCTCTGATGGGTGGTCCCCTGGGTGGGCTCACACACCTACACTCTTAGCACTGTCTGACTGGGCGTTTTCCTAATGTTGGGAAACCTACTAATCTTGGTTGAATGACAGTCCTACACTCTCCAGGCAGATGAATGTACAGTGCCTTCACAGAGTATTCATACCCCTTGACTTTTTCCACATTTTGCTGTGTCACAGCCTGAATTCATAACAGATTCAATATGTTTTATGTTTTTAGAAACATATATTTTTTAAATTGAATATTAAACACCCCTGAGTCAATGTATGTTAGAATAACCTCTGGCATTGATTACAGCTGTGAGTCTTGCTGGGTAAGTCTCTAAGAGCTATGCACACCTGGATTGTACAATATTTGCACATGGTGGTTGATCATGCTAGACAGCCATTTTCAAGTCTTACCATAGATTTCCAAGCAGATTTCATTCAAAACTGTAACTAGGCCACTCAGGAACATTTAATGTCTTCTTGGTAAGCAACTCCAGTGTATATTTAGCCTTGAGTGTTAGGTTATTGTCGTGCTCGAAAGTGCATTTATCTCCTAGCAATGTTCCCTCAATCTTTTTGCGGCGCTGAGCAAATTTCAGGTCTGCTGAGAGCAAACTTGAAAGTTGTGAAAATTCTGTGCAACTTCCAGTGTGCGTTTACTGTGAACACTGAGGCTGTACCAGCTTTAAGTTAAAGTTACAACAGTGGCTACTGTGGCTATTTGATCATAATGTAGGACTAACAGGGTGGCCTACCATCACAAACAATGGAGAAAATGCATCCCATAACATTTTAACATGGAAATAGCTGTCCTGTTATTCAACCTACAGTAGCAGCCAGTGTGTGGTATTCAATGTTGGCCTAAATTCCATGAAACTTTTGAAAAAAAAAACATGCAGGGCTTGACATGAACCTGTTTATCTGTCATGCCCTGGCCATAGAGAGGCTTTTATTCTCTATTTTGGTTAGGCCAGGGTGTGACTAGGGTGGGCATTCTAGTTTCTTTATTTCTCTGTTTTCTATTTCGTTGTTTTTGGCCGAGTGTGGTTCCCAATCAGAGGCAGCTGTCTATCGTTGTCTCTGATTGGGAATCATACTTAGGTAGCCTTTTCCCCACCTGTGTTTTGTGGGTAGTTGTTTTCTGTATAGGTGATTTGCCTTACAGAACTGTTCATTTTTCACTTTGTTATTTTGTTAGAGTGTTTTGAGTAATAAATGATCATGAACACTTACCACGCTGCACTTTGGTCCGATCCTCATTCTGACGAGAGACGTTACATTATCCACTTGTCCTTTAGACAGAGGTGACCAAAAATGTTATTTCTTTGTTTGATGCAATAAACCACTTTACAAAATAAAATGCATTATTATTCCCATACCATTAGTACAGAGAATCAGACAAATTACACTACCCTCTGCTTATTGGCTACTTAGCTTATTCAAGCCTGTCTCAAAATAAAACACTGTCCCTTTAAGACAAAAATGCTCATTACCTGACTTGCTTTTCAAAGATGTCTAGAAATGTACACGTTTGGTGTTCTTGTAGGAAGTAACCACTCCCCTGTTGCTGACTACAAATGATCTATAACTGGGTTAACAACTCACTAACTAGTTAATAACTCACTAACTAGCAAAATGATATGATCACAATGTGCACACGTGGCTACATGCAGCTTTTGCTTTGATCTCAAAACAAGCGCATCTATTCACAACCACAGCTGTAAACACAGTCCAGTTCAAAGTAAATGGCACATATCCATATATGGCAATGGTCTATTTGCAGATAGGCCTACTGCAGCTCTGATTGGCTAAGCCGCACTGGTCTGTGTTGAGTATGGGCTGAGTTGTGCGCAATAGAATCCTACTCCGATGCGAAGTTCAATCTTGTGTCCCTCTCCAGTGGGCTGATATTTCCTCTGCAAGGCAGTCTCCGGGTTGCTGAGTGCCGTGCAGGTTTTCCTCTATGATTTTTCCTGTGCTTAGCTCCATTCTGTTTATTTTTATCCTAAAAACCTCATACCCATAACATGATGCAGCCACCACCATGCTTGAAAATTTGAAGAGTGGTACTCAGTGATGTGTTATGTTGGATTTGCCATAAACATAACACTATGTATTCAGGACATACTGTAACGTTTATTTCTTTTGCACATTTTTTGCAGTTTAACTTTAGTACCTTATTGCAAACAGGATTCATCTTTTGGAATATTTTTATTCTGTACAGTCTTCCTTCTTTTCACTCTGTCATTTAGGTTAGTATTGTGGTGTAACTATGTTGCTGATCCATCCTCAGTTTTGATCCATCACAGCCACTAAACACTGTTTAAAATTCACCATTGGCCTCATGGTTAAATCTCCTTGCGGTTTCCTTCCTATCTGGCAACTGAGTTAGGAAGGATGCCATGTTTCTTTGTAGTGACTGGGTGTATTGATAAACCATCCATAGTGTAATTAATAACTTCACCATGCCCAAAGGGATATTTAAACAAATGTATGTGTAGTTGAATTTATTTTGCCAATGTGACAGTGTTTTTTTGTTGTTGTCATGGCCTTATTGTATGTTAAGGTGGCATATTAATGAATGGGTTATAGAGCATACAACGTAAATATCACAACATAGGTTGTAATATGGCTTTTTTACTGACTTGGATTGGCTTTCACAGTGATATTACCCACGCACGGCTACTGGTTAAATAGAACATGTGCTTTCTCTGGTCTTGGTACGTGTGTTCTAGCCAACAGCTCGCAGATACAGTGCAGTTAGGCTGTGCCGGTAGGCTAGTCTACATGATGAGATTATTATGGATAATAGGTTTATTTGTCAAACGGCAGTCAAGCTCATCATGTCACCAGAATAAGACCATTGATATTTATTGGGAAGGAGCATCAAGATCACTGTGCACTTTCGCCACCCGGTGAAGTTCATCATCATTTATTTCACCTGTAGCCTAATAAACTGAATGGTTTCTCTAGTCGTAGTGGGAGGACCACACACCATCGTTGTGTGACTCCAAGTTTAAACACCGATATAATGGTTATTATATCAGTATTTGCGCATAATGCCGTTTCCACTGCCACTTCTTGATTGAATTAACTTTACCGACACAAAAAGATCACACCATGTCGAGTGAACAAATGATCTGTCGGCATTTATGAAGTGGTACCGTTTCCATCACAGCTTTCGTGATTTGATTTTTTTTACATGGTATGATTGTTCATACATAAAAAGTGTGGATGGAAACGTGGTTCATGTAATCTTTCAATCTGGCCTTGAGACAAATATTTATCCTATAAAGCAACTGTGGGAGCATCAGAAACATCCCAACACTAACACCTTTCCTATCTCAAAATAGAATCCTCTATAAACTAACATTCTTGTCATGTTGAGATCAGGACCCTCATGACCAACACACAAGATGGGCCTCACTGACTGAAAGATCCCTCACTTGAGTTTGACTTAAGCCCCCCATTTTGTTCTATTCACCTCGATAGAAAGACCAAACACAACCAGTTAGTTTGTCTTTAACAAGGACGTCAGAGGCCCGGGGGAGAATAACGAGGCCTTTCAGGCGGAGAGGAACACACGTTAATTAGACCGCCAGTCAGCCTGCACTCTGTTAACAGGCTTAATGACCCTAATGGCCGTAAGGCAGCTTATCATGGTGTGTTTCCGTAGAATGGATGTCTAAGTTTAAACGTGTGCGGCCTACACTAAAGCAGGTCTTTATCCAGTGTGTGTGTGTGTGTGTATGTGTGACCCCATATAGCAACAGTGTCTTCATTAGCATATACAAGCCTATAAATGTTACTGTGGGTGGGCGGATGTATGGATGAGCATTTTTCTACCAGGTTGTTATTCATTAGAGTGTGTGTACAGTGTATCTATTACACAGTTCCGCCTTCATTAGAGTAATATAATTGCTGTATGTGTGTGTGTGTGTGTGTGTGTGTGTGTGTGTGTGTGTGTGTGTGTGTGTGTGTGTGTGTGTGTGTGTGTGTGTGTGTGTGTGTGTGTGTGTGTGTGTGTGTGTGTGTGTGTGTGTGTGTGTGTGTGTGTGTGTGTGTGTGTGTGTGTGTGTGTGTGTCCATCACCGTGGATCCTTCTTCATTAGAGTAATGTGCTGGCCTGTGACTCAGCCCTCCTCTAGTCTCTTTGAGAGGGCGGAAGGGTACAGATTATACAAAGAGACCAAACAACCAGTAATTATTTTACATAACATTTGCAACATTCAAAAGCTAAGGGGCTCGGTGAAGGAGAGGGACAAGGAGATAGGGAGAAGGAGAAAGTGAATGAGAGAGAGAAATACTGTCGATGGATGGATGGATGGATGGATGGATGGATGGATGGATGGATGGATGGATGGATGGATGGATGGATGGATGGATGGATGGATGGATGGATGGATGGATGGATGGATGGATGGATGGATGGATGGATGGATGGATGGATGGATGGATGGATGGATGGATGGATGGATGGATGGATGGATGGATGGGCGGGCAGGCTGGCAGAGGTTGGGCGGATTGATAGATAGATACATATATAGATACATATATAGATACATATATAGAGGAGAGAAAGATAAAGAATTCGAACACAATCAACAAGGCCTTTGCAACTGCTGCTGAAAAGAGCTGTATAGTCGATGTATTAGGAAAGAGTAGTCATGAACGACATAAAACCGTATCAAATGGAGTGAAAAGCAAAGGTATTTTATTAACTTGTCCAATACGAAACGCTATGTTTTCTATTGCAAAATGTTTTGCAGCTAACAGGCCCCGAGATTAAGGTACAAGCTGGTTTTGGGATCACTCTCTCTAGGGTAAAGTCATCAGAGCTGAATGATGGGAATTAAGATAGATGATGCCTGACCCTCTCGCTTTCAGATGCCCGCCGATGGTTAATGTGCAGTGGGGGGAATCACCCGTGTGATGAAAATGACAGCCGAATGAATCGGGTCAGTGACTGACACAGTTTTAGTCCAAAGTGCCCTATTTTATGCAATCTTTAGGGAGGTATAGGGAGGGAGAAAGAGGAAAAATTAAGAAAGAGAGAGGGTGCAGTAGAGGAGAGGGGTGAAACCATGGGAAAGTGAGAAAGACCAAGGGAGAGAGTGAGGGGAGAATGGAGAGGAGAGGAAGAGAGTGAAAACAAGTAAAATAGTGAGAGAGAGGAAGAGGAAGAGCACAAACAGATATGATAGTTTGAGTTCACATTCTTACAGTGTAAAATGCATTAAGGTTATTTTTCACAGGATGAAAAATTGCTCAAGGTTGATAGGTTTTTCCAACACCCAGACGTACACTTGGGATCTGCATTGCTCTGCAAGATCTCTGCAATGTTGAAGTCCCAGAAGAGGTTCTGAACTGTTTAGAATATCATGCAACGTTTTGACATTTTGGTGTCAGGGCAAAGAGATTTGTTCAGTGAGTTGAATCAAGTCTCACTCCTTTTAAGCAGTTTCCAACGATAAGGGTAAAACTGGAATAGCTGAGGTAGTGCAATAATAAACTCTTGTTTTTTTTTTGGAGTGAACAGAGTGGAGAGTACTCTAGTGTCTGGACACAACAACCAATCCAATTCACCGTGGCAACCAGGCAATCACAGAACTGCTGTGGAAGGTTGAATATTTATCCTCAATGCCTGTTACCTAGGTTGACCAGGAAGGTCCAAAACCACTGAATTGGTCTGTTGTGTCTGATTAATACTGACTGCAGCAGTATCATAAATTGACCAAGAAAAAAATATAAAATAAGTTATTGTCTCTCTGTGTTTCATAATTTTCCTTCATTTCGCAAGAGGCTGAATGTATCTCGCGGAGAAATCATCCGAGCGAGTGAAACAGTGCCCCTCTGTCTCTGTATGTGTAGCCCATCTATCTGATGCTGTCTGGTCAAAAAGAGTATGGTAC
Source organism: Oncorhynchus gorbuscha (assembly GCF_021184085.1). NCBI lineage: Eukaryota > Metazoa > Chordata > Actinopteri > Salmoniformes > Salmonidae > Oncorhynchus > Oncorhynchus gorbuscha. The sequence continues at coordinate 23,884,569 of NC_060183.1, forward strand.
TGTTGCCGCCCATAGCATTGACTAGGAGCATCTGGCCTCCCTTGACAAAGCATAGCTGATTTGATGATGTTGAAATGTTTAAGTTGAAATGGTGCAGGAATAGTAGAGGCAGCTCCTGTTTTTTTGCGACTTGTGGAACAATCTCCAGTGTTCGAAATAGTTTTCCTAAAATTTCAGAAACATAACTTGATTGACCATGGTGTAGACAGGTCATGTAACTGTTTGTTACCTGAAATATGCTTTGTGGACTCCACAAGACAGATGCTGCTTTCCAGTTTTGTAATGAAACAAAGGCGTGGTTGAATTTATTCTGTCAATGTCTTGTTATTGTCTCGGCCTTAGGCCTATATATCATTTTTTAAAATACATACATCATTAAAAAATATATTTTTTAAATATCCCGGTGGCAAGGCATATGAACTAACAAGTTATAGAACAAACAACGCAATTATCAAAACACATAGGTTGCAAAATGTTTTATACATTTTTAGCTTGGGTTCCCCAGTGATTTTACCCAAGCACCCCTAATGGACTGCAGTACTAATGCTTATTTTATCACTGTCAGAAACCTGAGCAGTTGCCCATATATTTGCTATATTACATTTTACTTTCTATATCGCATCTTCCTTCTGACACAAGATTAAAAACCAGACTGCCCTGGCGAAAAACATAGGTCGTGGTCACCCTAGACTGTAAGCTATATGTAGGCTAAGGTTAATACTGTTCTCGTGCCCCTATTAGGAGGCTGCTGCCATCTGTTGGTGAAAAGTTAACATCAAGGACCAACTTTAGAGCTAAAGCCCGGGACCAGAAAGTATTTGTTTTCTTTCAAATATCCAAGGTGCATGGGCGGGGTTTGTACTTTTCCATTGATTCCATTCTGTTAAGTCAGGAAGCTATATGAATCAAGTGCACCTTAAGTATTTGAAAGAAAACAAATAGGCTGCCGCATGGCAAGAGGTGCTGGAGTGCCAAGTCTAGGTCCAAAAGGCTCCATAACAGCTTTTACCCCCAAGCCATAACACTGCTAAACAATTAACCAAACGGCTTCCCGGACTATTTGCATTGTCCCCACTCCCCCTCATTTTAAAAATTAATACTGCTGCTACTCACAGTTTATTATCTATGTATAGTCATTTTACCCCTACCTACAGGTACATATTACCTCAATTACCTCGACTAACTTGCACCCCCACACATTGACTCGGTACCGGTACCGCCTGTATAAAGCCTCGTTATTGTATTGTGTTACTTTAGTTTATTTAGTAAATATTTTCTTAACTCTTATTTTCTTAAAACTGTATTGTTGTTTATGGGCTTGTAAGCAAGCATTTCACGGTAAGGTCTTCTACACCTATTCGGCGCATGTGAAAAATACAATTTGATTTGATTTACTATTTCAAACCAGGTCGTGATATCTGTCAGTCAGCAACCAAGCTTTATGTTTGAAGCTTAACCAATGCTCACACATCATGACATTGTTAACCTCTGTAAATAACTGCGGGTTTACAAAATAATTCTGAAGATTAGTATGGTTTCATAACACTTAACGACGCTTCAGTGAAATATGATCAATATATCTCACCTCAACACCAAATCGGTGCTGAAAGAGGTAGCTAGGATCCATCTAGATGACCAACAGAGAAAAAGCCTTGACTGTCTTGGACCTCAGCTGCTGGTCCAAAAACAAGATGCCCATTGGCCACACAACTTTACTGCATTAACTTACTGAGAGCTGTAGAATATGTAGCCTAATGGTTTCAGTGTTCGTGATGTCAGCTAAGATGTACGCTGCTCTAGAAAGGAACCTGCTACACGATGAAAAGATCAAAGGTCTTTCCTAAAAACACTGTGATAGAATGGTTATAGCATGTGATCAAATTGAAAGTGGTCCTTATATATTCAATTTCGGTGTTAAACAGAAATGAAACATACTTCTGCTGACATGACATATCAATTCAAAAGCAATAATGGTTATATCCTAATCGTGGATCAAAGGCATGGACTATAATGGCTAGAATAGTCTTGATCAGACTAAGTCTGCTGGCTTGACTGACATCACACAGGTGCTTTTCAGATAAGGGGACTGTCAGGGGGGGAAGGGGCGACAGCTGTCACAATGGAAATAGTTACCTGCTCTAAATACTCAGCTCAGGGGGAGATGCACACACACCCTCATGCACACACACATTTAGGGGGCAGGAAGGTCGAGTGACTCACAAAGAGAGCCTTTGGCTGGTGCCCCATAACGACAAACTGCTCACTGTGTGGCAGTTGTGTGTGTGTGTGTGTGTGTGTGTGTGTGTGTGTGTGTGTGTGTGTGTGTGTGTGTGTGTGTGTGTGTGTGTGTGTGTGTGTGTGTGTGTGTGTGTGTGTGTGTGTGTGTGTGTGTGTGTGTGTGTGTGTGTGTGTGTGTGTGTGTGTGTGTGTGTGTGTGTGTGTGTGTGCATGGGGGTTGTGTTGCAGGCTGCTGCACTCGTTCTCCGTCACCTGCTCACACAGACGCACGTGTTGTCACAACTGTCAAAAGTAAACACACACAGTGACAGCATGCGTGTGAGTGAACACAGAACAACTGTGTAAGGACATAACATCAAACAAAATAGTTTTACAGTGCACCTTCAGGATAATTGATTTACTCTTTCATGTGCACTTCATCTGAATATATTCAAAAGTGACAAAAGCCTACAGAGTATTTAACTACAGTTGAGGGTCTCAGATGGAAACCTTTTCATATAACGTAATATATGTCGATCCAATTTGCTGTATTTGTTTGCACCCTAAGACAATGGTTCCATGGCAACCATCAATAACAAACACACAAGACTTGAGGAACATGGAGATTGACATTTCCCATAATACTTTGAGACTGCGGCACCGCACACCAGATCCAGGGAGGGTTTAATAAAAGGCTAAAATCACTATTTGGCAAAGGGATACATTTAGATGTAACTAAGACTAAGAATTTCTGACACTATGCTTTAGTTCTCCTCTGAGAATATATTGACGTATATGTGCAAACTTAGACCTCACTTGCCTATACTTCTTAAAGTATTGTAAACTACCTGACTTGCCTATACTTCTTAAAGTATTGTAAACTACCTGACTCGCTTATACTTCTTAAAGTATTGTAAACTACCTGACTCGCCTATACTTCTTAAAGTATTGTAAACTATCTGACTCGCCTATACTTCTTAAAGTATTGTGAACTTTGTTTTCTGAATATGCAAGCTTTGAGATATGTAATTATTATTATAGCTCTACAGGATAGGGGCATAAAAAGGGAGTTGTCATAAGAAAAATGCTGAATAACAATTGTGTTTTCTTAACAGTGTTTTTATCATTAGGCTGCACTGTCTGCAAAAGTTAATTGTTAATAAGTGAATAAGTTCTTGATTGCCAATGCCTGTCATAATAATTATTGATAAAAAATATAATTAATAACAGACAATCATGTATAATAATTATGTTACTTATTATTACTAATTCCATCATTCTAACAACCATCACCATCATTAATCAATAATTGTACATTTCCTACATCTAACAATCACAACACACCTTACATCAGAAACAGGAGCAAAACACCCAGATATGGCACTATTATGCAATGATTGCGAGGTGTTACAAATGGCTGTAGATCCTGCACAGATTCAAGTGAGGGTATGTTTACAGTAGCCATTGGTCAATTAATTTACAAACCCTACAGTTGGCGCATTGACTACTGATTCATTATGGTCTTCAAATAATCAAAGAATAATGCGATGGATTCTGTTGACCCAACAGGCCGTCCGTCCATTGTTAAAGACGTCCCTCTGTCGGTGAAAGTAGGGAGTGGCCTTGTAGCGCGAGAAGTGCGTTTGGGTGCTGTTTTCAGCACCAAACCCTAGGCACAACCCCAGACGGAAGAACTACCCTTCTTCTGACACTTTTGAGTGTTCTGTGACCATAAGAAAATGGACAAATATCGATTATGGAGGCCATGAACGTCCGAAAGATGTCGACCACTGTTGGGACTCGTCAGCGTGAATACGAATTTTCACTACAAACCTAACGACAGTGCGCGCGCATTCATTCGTTCATTTAGCGCGCTCCCTCATGAACACTCACTCATTCACCCACTAACCCACACATACTGTCGCACACGCATTTATAGGCTACTCATCTGAGAGAGGGAGGAGGGAGAAGAGAAAGGGTCAGAGCGAGGAAGGAGAGAGAGAGCATACAGCAAAATTGTATAGTCGTGGTCCGTCTTTGTGCAGTCTATTCCATAAGATTTTGAATACATTTTTCATACGATTTTGAATACATACGCTATGATGACTAGTAGGCTATTGGCATAACTAGGTATCCTACGACTTGAATAATGGTCAAAATTGGAAACACCACCTGCTACAATGAGCCTAAACCTGCTTGACAGTGTTATGTCACGTTATGGACCAACTGCAAAGTATGAGCATAAAAGCATAAAAAGTTGTGATTCAAAAAATATATATATATATTAGGAAAAATAGCACGTCACAGTTACTTTATTTAAAACAGTCATAAAGGCCTAATATCAGAAAATGAATTAAAAAGTAATGTGACTTTTACTAAGGGATCCAAGATGGCGTTTGAGCTACAGGGAAAAAATATCAGATGAAAATCTGAAATAGAAACAAACAATTGCAATGTTTCCTGTTGTAACAAATGTAGCCTGTATCACTGCGCATTAAACATTTATAGCAGTGGGAAATGTGTTTTGATCCACGCGTAGTCATGTTGTTCAGTCGACGCTCCTATAGACTACCAGCCACTGAACAAAAGAATGTCATCAATGCGCCCTATGTTAAATGATAGGTTTAGTTTTGTGTAGATAGTTGTCACTCACACTTGAGCGAATACCACGTCAAATATCAGATAATCATGTTTCTTTGATGAAAATGTTGACAGATTCCGTGAATTATTATCAGAGAAGCAGATCTTTGGAGGTGTTGGCAACTTTCCTGACAATGGAGCACAGTCGCAAGAAGCATAGTGCCAGTTTGTTTATTCCCAATTCTGCCTTAAAACATCAAAGAAATGAAACGTAACCATTCCACTAAAGCCTATATAAATCTATATTAACAGCAGATGCTTTACCCATACATCAGATATTCTGTCATTTATTTATAGGAGGTTTAACAGTAAATAATCTCGACCACGTCACTCAAAGTCAATGGCCGGGCTGTGTTAGTTCGAAAATTATATCGGTGTATTAAAAGCAAAAACGAGCTGTTGCACGGGTCAAACCATGTGCATTCGTTAAAGTATTGATTCATTTTCATTATGCATTCGTCATTTGTATCGTCGGTTCTGTCTGTTTGTGTCAATTTAATAGGAATTCTTCAATATTGATAACAACGCGCAGTGCTTCGGGAAGGTTTTCATGAAATAAAAGTTTATCGGTCAGCGAATTCTATAAAAATATGAATATGCCCGTAAAGCCCAAAGTGTCTACTTTCAAACCAGTCGATTTTGTAGACATATGCAATTCAATACTTTTTAAATTTAGCAAGAGTTCGAGGATGAAGAAACACAAACGGGACTACGTGAGTTCCATGGAGCCTGCTGGATCAGCTGCTGGCGGTTGGTGTTCTCAATCACGTCCGCGCGTCCGCTTTATAAAGTCAGAGGAACGTTTGTAGAATAAGATGCCTTAATAGAAAATCAGCTGTGACGCGCCATCGTGTGTGGCAAATTTACATCAACTTTTTATATTATAAAGCTCTACGTTATAGCTAACCCGGACCTTTCCAGGACTATTACAAGTTAGGAAATATTTATTGAGCAGCTTTTGACGTTTTGTTACAGACGGGAATACTTGAACTGAACCCGCATATTCTCACAGAATTCAACAACTCTCACGAGTCAACAATGGCAGAGACGGCGGCAGCTCCAGCCCCAAAGGCAAAAAAGGCGAAGGCACCCAAGAAGCCTGCTTCACACCCGAAATACTCGGATATGATTAAGGCAGCCGTCCATGCAGATAAAAGCCGTGGAGGTGCGTCCAGACAATCTGTCCAGAAGTACATCAAAAGCCACTACAAGGTGGGGGACAATGCCGATTCTCAGATTAAGCTGTCCCTGAAGAGGATGGTGAGTGAAGGGGTCCTGCGCCACACCAAAGGCATCGGCGCGTCAGGCTCCTTCAAACTGGCGAAAGCAGAGGACACCAAAAAGGCACCTAAAGTTAAAACCGTTGTGAAAGCAAAGAAGTCGCCTGTTAAAGCCGCCAAGCCCAAGAAGGTTGCAAAGCCCAAGAAGGTGGCCAAATCACCAGTAAAAGCCAAGAAAGCAAAAGTGGCAGTGAAGAAAGTGAAAAAGTCTCCGAAGAAAGCGGCACCAAAGCCCAAGAAAGTAGCAAAGAAAACCAAGGTGGCCAAGCCAGCCAAGGCAACGAAACCCAAGAAGGCCAAAACTGCGAAACCCAAACCCAAGGCCGCAGCCAAGAAAGCCGCAAAGAAGAAGTAAATGGACATTTCAGAGAGACTTATTATAATAAAAGTCACTGTAAATACTTTGAGGAAATGTTTTTCGTATATGTAATATTATTTTTGTATGGTCTCATGGGAACTTATACGTTTTTACCTATTGTTTTCCACTCCATTGATGCTGTAAAAGAGGGTCTGGAATTAAAGTGTTGGTGTGTGACAGCATTAATTGTTGGGCTACTATGTACGCTATTAATCCTCTGTGATCTTTGGAAACCTGTAGCATATGGACCTGTTAGAAAATATATGTGACACTAATCTGGAATTATTATTGTTTAGGCTATTGGAACAAGTGAATAGTTATTGTTCTTTTTGGACGAGGTCATTCTGAAAACACACGTTTCAATAGCGAGCATTGTTAAACTATACAATGTATAGAACTGTGTAGGCAATGGACGTCAGCAAGATTTTCAAGTGATGCGTAATGGCTCCAAATGCGGACTCTATGCTACTACTTTGTAAACCAACCATGTTCAATTAATTAATGCTACTACTTTGAAAACCAACCATGTTCAATTAATGCAGTCTATTTGTAATACACTGCGGACTATGTATTGCATTACTTTTGAAACTGTTTATAATACAATAAACTTTTCTCATCGAAATATGTGTCACAACTTCACGCGCATTTTATGCATGCGTAGGCGTACATGTCTAAACGACCGTTCGCAACACTTATTTGAATAAATTGCACAGATTACGTAATCGGGGGGCGATTGAGGAATTAAACAATTATTAACTAAATTGTAAGCATATAAAACGAGTCAAAAGGAGAGCTTCCTTGACATCTGCAACCAGCTGAAAATGTTCGACTCGTATGAAGTTATGCGCCCGGTATCCAAATTGGTAACATAATGAATGCATGTTTTATGTGGTTTATACGGTTTGACTGAAACTATTAGCAACCGTTGACCTAAAAATGACATATTTGACTGAATTACCTAGAACTGGGGTCATAGAAAGCCCACTTCAAGGCTTTTTATTTTATTGACCAGATGTAGGCCTACGCTACAGTTAGAACATCACGTCTTAAGACAAAAACAGACATCAACCAACACTACAACCATACATAACACTACCTACACAAACTGACGAAGCTATTACAGCTTTAGAACATGTGCCAATCAATGACCAACAATGGCGGAGTATTAAAAAAAACAGTGTTGTTAAATAAACTAGACGTGTAATTTATGTTCTCAAGGTACACCTTTAAAGAAAGTATATTTGACAAATCCTGAACCAAGCCCATAAACCCGATCTAAAGGTCGAGCTAAAGAAGAATCCTTCGCTAATTTCCTCGTATCATGTCTCTGTAATGTAGGCCTACACTATAGGTGAAGCAACATTATTTGTTGAGCGGAGCATCTGTTTTAAGCCATAGCTTTTGTTTCTGTCCTGCTGTACAGTGCAGATGGGATTTGGGCAAGGAAAGGATGCCACCCCTAAAGAAAACAGTTTTTTTCTACCTGAAGTTAACTCGACACTTCCATCTCCTGGTCGCTCTCCATATTTTCATGCGGTTTTCAGTGCAGTTAAAATGTTTCTGAAAGGACAAGAATATTCAAACGTTCTTTTCTTCAAAGTAGCATAGCATTTATTTTCTATTACTTTTGAACTTTAAACATCAATATTTCAGTTATTCAGCTATGCAATTTGCTGCTTGTAAAAAAGGAAAAACTCTTGGTTGGACATTTTTTTATTTCTAAACGTGTACTGTATGACAGAGTGATAGACCGTTTCATCAACATGAAAGAGGTCTATTCTACCATTTCAACTTCACAGCTGCCTGTGCCCAAGGTAGCCTAAGTGAACAGCTATTTTGCGTTCAGTAGTTCTTCATGGCAAATATGCACTGGAGTCGAGACAGGAGTTCATTCCAAATATAATAATAATATAATAATATATGCCATTTAGCAGACGCTTTTATCCAAAGCGACTTACAGTCATGTGTGCATAATATAAAATGTGTTTTAAAAGGTTGCCGTTTTTGAATTTGTGAAACTTTTTGCTCACAATATAGTGACATGCCCATATAGTATTCCAAACCGCAAAGTTGCTTAATTAAATTCAGAGGATGCCAACTGCTCACGTGCAAAAAAGTTCGAAAAAAATAGGTAAATAAGCAGAGGGCACCTCAGATTTTTAATTTAAAAAAAGAGTTCTGATAGAATGGTGTGACTGGTTATGCTGTTTGCATTTATGTAAAACCTGTATACTTTTATGTGGACTTTTGCAGAAAATCTATTTGATATTTAGCCATTTGCTTTTGGGCCCTCACATTAAACACACATTAAACCAGTGCACACTAGTGGTGTGTTTTAATGGATTCAAAGGGAAGCCAGGCTTCCCAAAGAAAGTGACAAATAAATAACAAAATAATTCATATTTTGTCTCTTTGTGTTTCATAATGTTCCAGCTGAATGAATCTCACAGGACAAAGCATTCGAGCGAAACAGCGCCTCTCTGTCTCCTCTCTGTGGAGGCGATCTACAGTTGAAGTCGGAAAGTTTACATACTTAGGTTGGAGTAATTAAAACTCGTTTTTCAACCACTCCACAAATTTCTTGTTAACAAACTATAGTTTTGACAAGTCGGTTAGGACATCTACTTTGTGCATGACACAAGTAATTTTTCCAACAATTGTTTACAGACAGATCACAATTCCAGTGGGTCAGAAGTTTACATACACTGAGTTGACTGTACCTTTAAACAGCTTGGAAAATCCCGGAAAATGTTGTCATGGCTTTAGAAGATTCTGATAGACTAATTGACATCATTTGAGTCAATTGGAGGTGTAACTGTGGATGTATTTCAAGGCCTACTTTCAAACTCAGTGCCTCTTTACTTGACATCATGGGAAAATCAAAAGACCTCCACAAGTCTGGTTCATCCTTGGGAGCAATTTCCAAACGTCTGAAGGTACCACGTTCATCTGTACAAACAATAGTACGCAAGTATAAACACCATGGGACCACGCAGCCGTCATACCGCTCAGGAAGGAGCCGCGTTCTGTCTCCTAGAGATGAACGTACTTTGGTGCGAAAAGTGCAAATCAATCCCAGAACAACAGCAAAGGACCTTGTGAAGATGCTGGAGGAAACGGGTACAAACGTATCCATATCCACAGTAAAACGAGTCCTATATCGACATAACCTGAAAGGCCTCTCAGCAAGGAAGAAGCCACTGCTCCAGAACCGCCATAAAAAAAGCCAGACTACGGTTTGCAACTGCACATGGGGACAAAGATTGTACTTTTTGGAGAAATGTCCTCTGGTCTGATGAAACAAAAATAGAACTGTTTGGCCATAATGACCATCATTATGTTTGGAAGAAAAAGGGGTTGGCTTGCAAGCCGAAGAACACCATCCCAACCATGAAGCACGGGGGTGGCTGCATCATGTAGTGGGGGTGCTTTGCTGCAGTAGGGACTGGTGCACTTCACAAAATAGATGGCATCGTGAGGTTGGAAAATTATGTGGATGTATTGAAGCAACATCTTAAGACATCAGTCAGGAAGTTAAAGCTTGGTCGTAAATGTTTCTTCCAAATGGACAATGACTCCATGCATACTTCCAAAGTTGTGGCAAAATGGCTAAGGACAACAAAATCAAGGTATTGGAGTGGACATCACAAAGCCCTGACCTCAATCCAATAGAACATTTGTGGGCAGAACTGAAAAAATGTGTGCGAGCAAGAAGGCCTACAAACCTGACTCAGTTACACCAGCTCTGTCAGGGGGAATGGGCCAAAATTCACCCAACTTATTGAGGGAAGCTTGCGGAAGGCTACCTGAAACGTTTGACGTTTGATCATTCTCTCTACTATTTTTTTGACATTTCACATTCTTAAAATAATGTGGTGATCCTAACTGACCTTAGACAGGGAATTTTCACTAGGATGAAATGTCAAGAATCGTGAAAAACTGTGTTCAAATGTATTTGGCTAAGGTGTATGTAAACTTCCGACTATAACTGTATATGATGCTGTCTGGTCCAAACGAGTATGACATTGTTGCTTCCCATAGCACTGAACGCAAGGGAAGCCAGAGAGCACCTGGTCTCCCTTGATAAAAAAAATAATATTCTAAACTGTGAATGGTCCTGGCGCACCAAAATAAAGTGCCAGACTCAGCTGGGATTTGGAGTCACTCCTATCAAAGCCCATTGAGAGCATACATCACTGACAGAAAAACACATTGTTGCATCTCGTTGTGTTGTTGTCCTCCAGTATCTAGCTAGCTAAAATTGTCCCTTTCCTTAATTAGCCATGGATGGAGATAAGGATTTGGACTTGTGGTTTTACTTAATTCTCCATACTGGCCAATGATTATAACAGTGATTCTGGTCCAACCATTAATTCATACATTGTTGTGCTTCTGGCCTGAGAGGATGGAAGTTTAATATGTAGCCAGATGTAGAAGGCTAATGTTAAACTAGCTAAGGTTACCCACGATTGGAAGGTAGGCTGGCAAGCAAGCAAATAGCCAGGTAGCATAGGACATTTTTTTTTTCTAAACGTGTACTGTATGACAGAGTGATAGACCGTTTCATCAACATGAAAAAGAGAGGATGGCATTGGCATTTCTCTACAAGTAGGGTGAGTTAACATGTTTTTCTACTTCACAATGTCATTCACCAAAGCCCCATATACTACCCACCACTACAACCTGTATGCTCTCGTTGGCTGGCCCTCGCTACATATTTGTTGCCAAACCCACTGGTTCCAGGTCATCTTTTAGTCTTTGCTAGGTAAAGCCCTGCCTTATCTCAGCTCACTGGTCACCATAGCAGCACCCACCCGTAGCAGGCGCTCCAGCAGGTATATTTCACTGGTCACCCCCAAAGCCAATTCCTTCTTTGGCTGCCTTTTCTTCCAGTTCTCTGCTGCCAATGACTGGAACGAATTGCAAAAATCACTGAAGCTGGAGTCTCATATCTCCCTCACTAACTTTAAGCACAAGCTGTCAGAGCAGCTCACAGATCACTGCACCTGTACATAGCCCACCTGTAAATACCCCATCCAACTTCCTCATTCCCATGTTATTTTTTTTCTCCTTTGCACTCCAGTATCTCTACTTGCACATTCACCTTCTGCACATCTATCACTCCAGTGTTTAATTGCTAAATTGTAATTATTTCACCACTATGGCTTATTTATTGCCTTTACCTCCCTTATCTTTCCTCATTTGCACACACTGTATATATACTTTTTTTCATAATTTGTTTTATTGACTGTATGTTTGTTTACTCCATGTGTAACTCTGTGTTGTTGTTCGTGTCACATTGCTTTGCTTTATCTTGGCCAGGTCGCAGTTGTAAATGAGAACTTGTTCTCAACTAGCCTAGCTGATTAAATAAAGGTTAAATGAAAAAAATGTTTTCTTCTTGCATGAACGCACACACACAGAAATCAGAACCATGGACAGCCACATATTTATCCTATGTTGATTGGACTAAATTGTTTTTTGGTATATTTTAGTTGTCACTGTCTTAAGACTTAGCAGAGTTGATTTGATGATGTCGAAGTTCAAATGGTGCTGGAATAGCAGAGGCACCTCCTGTTTGCTTTGTAACTTGCGGTAACTCTAAATCAATACTTGTTCAGTGGTCCGAAAATGTCAGAAACATTAACTTGCTTGACCATGCTGTAGGTCAGGTAACTATCTGTTGCGGTGTAGGCAATATGCTTTGTGGACGTCACTGGACAGAGGTTGCTATCCAGGTTTTGGGATAAAACAAAAGGTGTGATTGAATTTATTCTACCACTGTCTTATTATCTCTGCCTTTAGTCCTATATATCACTATCGCAGGGCATATGAATTATCAGGTTATAGAACAAACAATGCAATTATCACAACACATAGGTTGTAATATAGCTTATATATATTTTTTGGGGGTGGGGGCTTGGCTTCCCCAGTGATTTTACTCACACACCAACAACACACTAATACTCAAAACAGTCTGACAGTCAAGGATAGAAGTTTGGCAAAACAGTAAACAATCCTTGTTTTGTTTTATTCAGCATTTCACTTTAGTTGTTTTTATATCACTTTCAATCAATAAGATCCACATCATTTTTTTTCTGTGGCAATAGCAGGTCCCCAACTAAAATAACCAACCAATAAAAATGTATGATTCCCATATTTAAAAAAGAAAAAAAAAGAGATAATTAATTATACAATCAAAATCTTGACACACAGGTCCATGTATGCACACATGCAAATATACATGTGCACCCACACACACACACGTGGATGATTTAGCAGAAATAACATTTGGGGCCTAAGTTCCAATTTATGGTGAATGCACATAAAAGCCAAGACAAGGGGAGGCAGATATTTTCCTTATAATGATCATTCAAAGCTTTAATTTGCACGGGGCAGGATTTAGTATTAATACCATAAAATAAAAATGATTTGGCTGTTTTAACATGACTGATTACTTTGAGTAAGGAGCATTACAGAGTTCAGTGTTTCTTTTTCATCAGTCTAATACAATATAGTCACTTCTCTCAACAAGTCATTGCTTCCTTCTCAATTCTAATCTGGCAAGCCACAACTACTGCTATTTTGTATTATTATTATTTTTTATATAAATAAATGTATCTAGATCATTTCACCCACAACTGTAGTATTGTAGCAGAAGCTAATGGAGTGATAAGCATGTATTTTACTGGAACGGTCCGTAAGAGAGCGGCTTCTGTATTTGGCAAATCAGGTCTGAAAGTCTATCTCAGTGGCTTGGTCAATGGGAAGACAAGTCTTTAGCTTCTGCAGGGGACTTCCTGTGCCCGCTCAGAGTGTCTGTTGCTCGGTTACGTCCTTGCAGCAGGGTCCCCCATATCTTGTGCTCTAAGGCTTGTCTTCACCCTCCCCCGCGATATGGACTGTTTGAATTTGCCATTTTGGTTTCTAACCAGCACCAGACTTTTTAAAGTTTGATATGTTCTTCCAAATTGCTATTACATTTTGAGATTATTTTCCTTAGGAAAGACCACACATTAAAAATAAATCTATCCATTCTCCTGAACACCATGTGGACACGTGGAAAAGTCTTGGGTTTGAAATGTCTCTCTTCTTGTATCTGTATATCCCCATTTAATAAAGCACCCACATATTCGTAGCAGCTCTTGGGGGAATTGTTGCGTTGCGCACAGGGAGGCTACCGCCTTAGCCTGGATTTTGACACCATAAGGCAGAGCGAGCAAAGGTGGTCAGGAGAGGGTGAGAGATATGGTCACGCTCCTCCATTTTGACTGAGATTATTACAGTCAGTCAAGAAGACGTGACTAACTGGAGTAGACTGGAAGAGCAGAGCAAAGACGAGGAGAGGGGAGGTTAGGGTATAAATCATGACAAAGTAAAATGTTTCTGTGTTTTGTCTGTCTGGTCTAGTGTGTCTAGGTGCTTGGTCTGGAGGATTGGTCTGGAGATTGGGGTTGAGGGAAAAAGAGGGAAGGCGGGCTCCGGTCAGGACCCTAGTCATTTCTGTCGGGCGAAAGCTCTGTACATGGCAAAGCCTAGGACCGCGACCACTGCTGCTCCTAGCGTCACTCTCAGCCAGAAGGATGTGTTGCTCATGTCGGAGCCGTTCAGGTGTCTGTGGGGGGGAGACAAAGGCGTCAATGAAAGGACATATGAAACCGCGTAGAGGTGCAGACATGGAAAAAAAGTGACATGATTTTCCAGTTTCTCAAAACTGAATCGCGAAACTATAGATTAAATGGTGAGTGAATCACAGAGGGACCAACAGTTTGCCAAATGTGACAATCAAATAACTAATACGTACGGGAACATGGCGGCCCAGGCCAGCTTGGTGTAGATGTTCTTGCTGGTGGAGTCCAGGGACAGGCCAGAGAAGGGGAGCGGCGGAGGCAGTCGGTGTTTGTAGCAGAACTCTGCCGGAGTCATCCCGTGGAGCTGTCTCACCTCGGGGAGGTCCGATTTGGAGGCCACCATCACACAGGGAATACTGCTGTCCATGTAGTGTTGCTACAGAAAGGAAAGTAGACAGATGTGGATGAAGACAAAATGGGATATGGCGAAGAGAAAGAGGATGTGGGGAAGAAAGAAAGAAGGGAGAGAAAAAGAGAAGAGTGAAACATTGAACAGATTCCCGATCATATCTGTGAAAACCAGAGACGCTCCGAAGAGGACATGAGATGCCACACACCTTGTAGATGCTGGCACAGTAGTCGAAGGAGTGGGGGTCGCTGACATCATACATGAGACAGGCTACGTCACACACCGCGTCCGACTCCTTTAGGAACTTTGTTTCCACGTCCACCTCGTAGAGCTGCCAGGGGAAGACGACAGACGGGAGGTGAGGCTAACACACTCTACCAAAGATCAGGGGTCAGAGTTGAGGTGAAAGTAAAAAGGTACGGAACTCACGATGAGGAACTTCTCCTGGTTGCTAACTTGGACAGTGTTTATGGTGTAGAGGGAAAAGGCACCGGTGGAACGCTCCTCTCTCTGAAACAAACACACCGACTGTTACTCTTATCATTAGTTGTAGCAATGCTAGTAGTTGGGGATTTCAACATCATTTCTCAACTCGAACACGTATTGACAAAGCGGAATGGTTTTACAATGAAGAGTTCAATGCATACTACTAGTAACCTAGTAACCAAGTATTAAACGGTTCCTCCAGGAATGTGTGATTCTGTATCGCTATTTAGTCTAAATAACAGGTCAACAGTGAGATGATCGTACCGCTGTGTTTCGGCCAAGGAAGGCCTGGAGGAAGGCAGACTTCCCAGTACCCCGTGGCCCGATCACCTTACAAAGGAACACTGACCGCTGAGTCTGGCCCTTCTCCAGGTCCACAGCCTTCTCCCGCGTCACTGCAGAGGAACACACACGGATAGCGCCAACAGACACACACACCGAAATCACAGGGAGTACATATACATGGAGAAACAGACATGTCAGGACAGGGAACCATTGATTAATATGATGGAGCGCTATCAAAGCATTTCAAACATAATCGTATTTCCCTTTTTGGGTAACGCAGGATACATTTTTAATCTGATCTGAGGTGGTAGGACCTCTCCCACATTTATAGCCGCGTGAGCTAAACCTTTTCGACTCTACGGCACAGGCTGAGTGGGTGTGAGACTTACGTCACCCTACCCTAATCCTGCTACCCCATGCAGCCACGCCCCCAGTTTTACACACACACACACACATACCAACCAGCGTTCCTGAAGCACCCCTGTGGATGCAGGTTTTCGCTTCAAACAATCCCACTCGGTTTCACTGGATGATGGGTTGAGGTTAATTGACTAATTGACCAATTGAAGGAATGTGACTACGGCATTTTTGGTACCCTCAAATAAATGTGTGCATTTTGTTTAATCATTGCATATAATAACTACACAACACACACTCTGGTAGTCTTCACACCAGTCAAATAGCATATTCAAAGTTGACCTTTCAGAGTCACTGCACATCCTCAGAAGGCATACATGTACTGGATATAATTCTGTCTGTAAGGCCTATAGTGAACCAGATTATAGTTCTAATCCTCCTCTATGTACAGCGAGTGAGGTTTACTACGGCACTAGGATTATAGGTTCTTGTTAACATACAGTCTATTTTCCTAGAGAGGCCACTTGCAGCAATGTAAAAATAAAAGATGTGTTGACATGCGTACAGACACAGACCTGTGACTGCAGTGGTTTGGGAGTCCTGCTCAGTGAGAATAGGATAGCCCAGGTATCCCAAGTACTCCAGACAGCGATGGATATCAAGGTACGCTGAAAGCCTGTATATGGAGAGAAGTCACATTGGTGAAATTGGAGGAGGGAATAGGAACACTCACTGTCCAAACCTAAATCCCCTAACACATTCATTTGTACTCACGGACCTCCTTACACTGAAAACCCCCATGGCTGACATACACACAAAGCTACAGTGCCTTATTCAGACCCCTCGACTTATCCCACATTTTATTACATTACAGCCTTACTCTAAAATTGATTAAAATGTTTTTTTTCCCCCCCTCTCATCAATCTACACACAATATCCCATAATGACAAAGCAAAAACAGGTTTTGAAAAGTTTGCTAATTTCTCAAAATAAAAAACTTAAATATCACATTTACATAAGTATTCAGACCCTTTACTCAGTACTTTTTGAAGCACCTTTGGCAGCGATTACAGCATCGAGTCTTCTTGGGTATGACGCTACAAAGCTTGGCTCACCTGTATTTGGGGAGTTTATCCCATTTTTTAAATCCCAGATCCTCTCAAGCTCTGTCAAGTTGGATGGGAAGCATTGCTGCACAGCCATTTTCAGGTCTCTCCAGAGATGTTTGATCAGGTTCAAGTCCGGGCTCTGGCTGGGCCACTCAAGCACATTCAGAGACTTGTCTCGAAGCCACTCCTGCATGGTCTTGGCTGTGTGCTTAGGGTCTTTGTCCTGTTGGAAGGTGAACCCCCCCCCCCCCCCCAGTGGGCCTAGCCAGGTCCTGAGCACTCTGGAGCAGGTTTTCATCAAGGATCTCTGTACTTTGCTCAGTTCTTCTTTCCCTCGATCCTGATTAGTCTCCCAGTCCCTGCCGCTGAAAAACATCCCCACAGCATGTTGCCACCACCATGCTTCACCGTAGGGATGGTGCCTGGTCTCTTCCAGACATGACATTTGGCATTCAGGCCAAAGAGTTCAATCTTGGTTTCATCAGTCCTTGGTCTGAGAGTCTTTAGGTGCCTTTTGGCAAACTCCAAGCGGGCTGTCATGTGCCTTTTACTGGAGTGGCTTCCGTCTGGCCACTCTACCATAAAAGCCTGATTGGTGGAGTGCTGCAGAGCTAGTTGTCCTTCTGGAAGGTTCTACCATCTCCATAGAGGAACTCCAGAGCTCTATCAGAGTGACCATCGGGTTCTTGGTCACCTCCCTGACCAAGAACGTATTTAACGATTCCTCAGTTTGGCCAGCCGGCCAGCTCAAAGAAGAGTCTTGGTGGTTCCAAACTTGGAGGCCACTGTGTTCTTGGGAACCTTCAATGCTGCAGACATTTTTTCATACCCTTCCCCAGATATGTGCCTCGACACAATCCTGTCTCGGAGCTCTACGGACAATACCTTCAACAATTATGGCTTGGTTTTTGCTCTGACATGCACTGTCAACTGTGGGACCTTATATAGACAGGTGTGTGCCTTTCCAAATGATCAATTGAATTTACCACAGGTGGACTCCAATCAAGTTGTTGAAAGATATCCAGGATGATCAATGGAAACAGAAGCACCTAAGCTCAACTTCGAGTCTCATAGAAAAGGGTCTGAATAGTTACAGTGGGGCAAAAAAGTATTTAGTCAGCCACCAATTGTGCAAGTTCTCCCACTTAAAAAGATGAGGCCTGTAATTTTCATCATAGGTACACTTCTACTAGGACAGACAAAATGAGGAAAAGAATCCAGAAAATCACATTGTAGGCTTTTTAATGAATTTATTTGCAAATTATGTTGGAAAATAAGTATTTGGTCACCTACAAACAAGCAAGATTTCTGGCTCTCACAGACCTGTAACTTCTTCTTTAAGAGGCTCCTCTGTCCTCCACTCGTTACCTGTATTAATGGCACCTGTTTGAAATTGTTATCAGTATAAAAGACACAACCTCAAACAGTCACACTCCAAACTCCACTATGGCCAAGACCAAAGAGCTGTCAAGGGACACCAGAAACCAAATTGTAGACCTGCACTAGGCTGGGAAGACTGAATCTGCCATTGGTAAGCAGCTTGGTTTGAAGAAATCAACTGTGGGAGCAATTATTAGGAAATGGAAGACATACAAGACCACTGATAATCTCCCTCAATCTGGGGCTCCACGCAAGATCTCACCCCGTGGGGTCAGAATGATCACAAGAACGGTGAGCAAAAATACCAGAACCACACGGGGGGACCTAGTGAATGACCTGCAGAGAGCTGGGACCAAAGTAACAAAGCCTACCATCAGTAACACACTACGCCGCCAGGGACTCAAATCCTGCAGTGCCAGACGTGTCCCCCTGCTTAAGCCAGTACATGTCCAGGCCCGTCTGAAGTTTGCTAGAGAGCATTTGGATGATCCAGAAGAAGATTGGGAGAATGTCATATGGTCAGATGAAACCAAAATATAACTTTTTGGTAAAAACTGAACTCGTTGTGTTTGGAGGACAAAGAATGCTGAGTTGCATCCAAAGAACACCATACCTACTGTGAAGCATGGGGGTGGAAACATCATGCTTTAGGGGCTGTTTTTCTGCAAAGGGACCAGGACGACTGATCCGTGTAAAGGAAAGAATGAATGGGGCCATGTATCGTGAGATTTTGAGTGAAAACCTCCTTCCATCAGCAAGGGCATTGAAGATGAAACGTGGCTGGGTCTTTCAGCATGACAATGATCCCAAACACACTGCCCGGGCAACGAAGGAGTGGCTTCGTAAGAAGCATTTCAAGGTCCTGGAGTGGCCTAGCCAGTCTCCAGATCTCAACCCCATAGAAAATCTTTGGAAGGAGTTGAAAGTCCGTGTTGCCCAGCAACAGCCCCAAAACATCACTGCTCCAGAGGAGATCTGCATGGAGGAATGGGCCAAAATACCAGCAAGAGTGTGTGAAAACCTTGTGAAGACTTACAGAAAACATTTGACCTCTGTCATTGCCAACAAAGGGTATATAACAAAGTATTGAGATAAACTTTTGTTATTGACCAAATACTTATTTTCCACCATAATTTGCAAATACATTTAAATTTAATCCATTTCAGAATACGGCTGTAACGTAACAGAATTGAGGAAAAGTCAAGGGGTCTGAATACTTTCAGAAGGCACTGTACATACCAAGATCGCTTCAAAGCAAACAAGGGTCAATACTCACGTCCATTGACACACGTAACCATGATTGGAAATGTAACCCTCGTCTGTGGTTGAGACAGCCGTGTACACGTCTGCGCCCCAGGGCATGTAGGGAAACACACTAAAGAGATTCTTGAGCTCCGCGGGAGAGAGGGCAGAGTCCTTATCCTGGTGTAAAAATAAATATTGTAGAGGGGGGGAAAACACACCACTAAGCCCTAACAAACTTTCAGCAGCCCTAAAAACAGCCATGCTGTTGGAGTGGGGGTACATTTCAATGCCTAAAATTAACTGCGGGCGTTCTACTTAAAAAGGTGTATTCTCTTTCCACTTCAAATATAACCTACTTAGTGCATTGTTGACAAACAGACAGGTGGATATAAATAAATGGACTTCCTGATTGATGCCACTGAGGAGGTCACACACCTCGTCATACTTGTCAAACAGCCTCTGGAGAAACTGGTGACCCAGATGATTGAGCTCGGTGGTGCAGCCCACGGGCACCCGTAACCTGGCAACACACAACAAACAGCCATATAAATACCTGGGCTTACCGCACACACACACAAACCCACGAGACGTTACTTGCCTGAGGTTTAGCTAACGGAACGATCTATCGCTCTGGCTTGATAAATGAACATAAATCATGTAAGGCCAGGATGTTTTCTGGAAAACACCGACTCACCAAAAACCTTTGAGACAATACTCATGCAGTATCATCTTCAATATCACATTACAACATGGGGGAGGTAACCAACTGTCTATCTAACACGTCTGGGATTGGGTCAGAAACACAAAGTAGTGGAGCCAAAACACCTACTGTGGGTATAGGTAGTCATCCGTCAGCTCCAGCGAGTCATCGTAACCAAACTTCCTCAGGATGGTCCACGTGGTCTCGTGCCGACCCCTCTGGATGAACAACGTGTTGAGGAACAGGAAGCCTGGTGATAGAGGATACAATAGAATAATGTTTGTTATGTCGCCATCTTATCACGTCGGCTCCATACTAACTATTGGCGCTACTAGCAACACTGAATTTCACAAGAGGCTAAACCCAACAGGTCCAATATCATCAAAGGCTGAGCCATCTCACTGTCGGGTTCATCCCTCACCGTTCAGGGTAAGGCCGTTGTCCTGCACCCCGTCGCTCGTGTTCTTCCACACCACAGTCTTCACGTCCTCCAGGGCTTGAGAGGCTAGAGGGTTCCCGAAGCACGATTTCTGAGGAACCACACACACACAGAGAGTTGAACTATACCCGGCTGCTCCAATGGCCATGCCAGTTTTACACCTTGCCTGCAATTTCTCTCTTAAGGATGTATGTGTGGTGCGCGCATGTACACTACCGTTCAAAAGTTTGGGGTCACTTAGAAATGTCCTTGTTTTTGATAGAAAAACTATTTTTTGCCCATTAAAATAACATCAAATTGATCAGAAATACAGTATTGACATTGTTAATGTTGTAAATGACTATTGTAGCTGGATATGGCTGCTTTTGAATGGAATATCTACATAGGCGTACAGAGGCCCAATATCAGAAACCATCACTCCTGTGTTCCAATGGCACGTTGTGTTTCCTAATCCACGTTTATCATTTTAAAAGGATAATTGATCATTAGAAAACCCCAATTATGTTAGCACAGCTGAAAATTGTTGTTCTAGTTAAAGAAGCAATAAAACTGACCTTCTTTAGACTAGTTGAGTGTCTGGAGCGTCAGCATTTGTGGGTTCGATTACAGGCTCAAAATGGGCAGAAACAAAGACCTTTCTTCTGAAACTCGTCAGTCTATTCTTGTTCTGAGAAATGAAGGCACTTACATGCGAGAAATTGCCAAGAAACTGAAGATCTCGTACAGCGCTGTGTACTACTCCCTTCACAGAACAGCTCAAACTAGCTCTAACCAGAATAGAAGTGAAAATTGTTGTTCTAGTTAAAGAAGCAATAAAACTGACCTTCTTTAGACTAGTTGAGTGTCTGGAGCGTCAGCATTTGTGGGTTCGATTACAGGCTCAAAATGGGCAGAAACAAAGACCTTTCTTCTGAAACTCGTCAGTCTATTCTTGTTCTGAGAAATGAAGGCACTTACATGCGAGAAATTGCCAAGAAACTGAAGATCTCGTACAGCGCTGTGTACTACTCCCTTCACAGAACAGCTCAAACTAGCTCTAACCAGAATAGAAAGAGGAGTGGGAGGCCCCGGTGCACAAGTGAACAAGAGGACAAGTACATTATTAGTGTGTCTAGTTTGAGATACAGACACCTCACAAGTCCTCAACTGGAAGCTTCATTAAATAGTACCCGCAAAACACCAGTCTCAACATCAACTGTGAAGATGCACTTCCGGGTTGGAGCGAGCGGTCGCATCGTCACTTCGCTCCGCAGGTAGTATAACTTTTTCATTACATTTCATTATAGCACAACTGTTTGTTTTGTCTAATCTTAGCAATTTCTTCTTAGCTAGCTACATAGCCGTCTTTGTATCAAAGATAATTGCGTAATTATCGTATTTCGCCGTCCTAACGTAGTCTTCACTAGCCAGCTAGCCAGCTAGCTAACGACTTGATTAGTGTGGTGTTAGCTAGCTACATAGCTGTCTTTGCTGTCTTCGTATCCAAGATAATTGTGTAGTTTAGAGTGTGTGGTCTTAGAGTGATTATCTTAATTTACCGAGGTTAGCTAGCCAGCTATTAGTCGTCCTTAACGTAGGAGACTCTGCTAGCTAGCCAACAGCTAGCCAACAGCTAGCCGACAGCTAGCCAACAGCTAGCCAACGTCTACCGAATAGACTCACAACCCGGTCACATTCACAGGTAGTATCACATTTTCATCTCATTTCATTACAGTACAACGGTTTGATTTGTTTGATCGTAGCTAGCTACAGAGCTAGCTACATAGCCATCTTTGTATCAAAGATAATTGTGTAGTCTAGAGCGATTTTCTAGGTTAGCTAGCCAGCTATTGTCGTTCTTTTAACGCAACGTAACGTAAACAACACTGCTAGCTAGCCAGCTAGCCCCCGAATAGCAGCACTGTCGAAACTATTACACTCAACGGAACGACTTGATTAGTGTAGTGTCAACAACGCACTCACTGCCAGCTAGCCTACTTCAGCAGTACTGTATCATTTGAATCATTTTAGTCAATAAGATTCTTGCTACGTAAGCTTAACTTTCTGAACATTCGAGACGTGTAGTCCACTTGTCATTCCAATCTCCTTTGCATTAGCGTAGCCTCTTTTGTAGCCTGTCAACTATGTGTCTGTCTATCCCTGTTCTCTCCTCTCTGCACAGACCATACAAACGCTCCACACCGCGTGGCCGCGGCCACCCTAATCTGGTGGTCCCAGCGCGCACGACCCACGTGGAGTTCCAGGTCTCCGGTAGCCTCTGGAACTGCCTATCTGCGGCCAACAAGGCAGAGTTCATCTCAGCCTATGCCTCCCTCCAGTCCCTCGACTTCTTGGCACTGACGGAAACATGGATCACCACAGACAACACTGCTACTCCTACTGCTCTCTCTTCGTCCGCCCACGTGTTCTCGCACACCCCGAGAGCTTCTGGTCAGCGGGGTGGTGGCACCGGGATCCTCATCTCTCCCAAGTGGTCATTCTCTCTTTCTCCCCTTACCCATCTGTCTATCGCCTCCTTTGAATTCCATGCTGTCACAGTTACCAGTCCTTTCAAGCTTAACATCCTTATCATTTATCGCCCTCCAGGTTCCCTCGGAGAGTTCATCAATGAGCTTGATGCCTTGATAAGCTCCTTTCCTGAGGACGGCTCACCTCTCACAGTTCTGGGCGACTTTAACCTCCCCACGTCTACCTTTGACTCATTCCTCTCTGCCTCCTTCTTTCCACTCCTCTCCTCTTTTGACCTCACCCTCTCACCTTCCCCCCCTACTCACAAGGCAGGCAATACGCTAGACCTCATCTTTACTAGATGCTGTTCTTCCACTAACCTCATTGCAACTCCCCTCCAAGTCTCCGACCACTACCTTGTATCCTTTCCCCTCTCGCTCTCATCCAACACCTCCCACACTGCCCCTACTCGGATGGTATCGCGCCGTCCCAACCTTCGCTCTCTCTCCCCCGCTACTCTCTCCTCTTCCATCCTATCATCTCTTCCCTCTGCTCAAACCTTCTCTAACCTATCTCCTGATTCTGCCTCCTCAACCCTCCTCTCCTCCCTCTCTGCATCCTTTGACTCTCTATGTCCCCTATCCTCCAGACCGGCTCGGTCCTCCCCTCCCGCTCCGTGGCTCGATGACTCATTGCGAGCTCACAGAACAGGGCTCCGGGCAGCCGAGCGGAAATGGAGGAAAACTCGCCTCCCTGCGGACCTGGCATCCTTTCACTCCCTCCTCTCTACATTTTCCTCCTCTGTCTCTGCTGCTAAAGCCACTTTCTACCACTCTAAATTCCAAGCATCTGCCTCTAACCCTAGGAAGCTCTTTGCCACCTTCTCCTCCCTCCTGAATCCCCCCCTCCTCCCTCTCTGCAGATGACTTCGTCAACCATTTTGAAAAGAAGGTCGACGACATCCGATCCTCGTTTGCTAAGTCAAACGACACCGCTGGTTCTGCTCACACTGCCCTACCCTGTGCTCTGACCTCTTTCTCCCCTCTCTCTCCAGATGAAATCTCGCGTCTTGTGACGGCCGGCCGCCCAACAACCTGCCCGCTTGACCCTATCCCCTCCTCTCTTCTCCAGACCATTTCCGGAGACCTTCTCCCTTACCTCACCTCGCTCATCAACTCATCCCTGACCGCTGGCTACGTCCCTTCCGTCTTCAAGAGAGCAAGAGTTGCACCCCTTCTGAAAAAACCTACACTCGATCCCTCCGATGTCAACAATTACAGACCAGTATCCCTTCTTTCTTTTCTCTCCAAAACTCTTGAACGTGCCGTCCTTGGCCAGCTCTCCCGCTATCTCTCTCTGAATGACCTTCTTGATCCAAATCAGTCTGGTTTCAAGACTAGTCATTCAACTGAGACTGCTCTCCTCTGTATCACGGAGGCGCTCCGCACTGCTAAAGCTAACTCTCTCTCCTCTGCTCTCATCCTTCTAGATCTATCGGCTGCCTTCGATACTGTGAACCATCAGATCCTCCTCTCCGAGTTGGGCATCTCCGGCGCGGCCCACGCTTGGATTGCGTCCTACCTGACAGGTCGCTCCTACCAGGTGGCGTGGCGAGAATCTGTCTCCTCACCACGCGCTCTCACCACTGGTGTCCCCCAGGGCTCTGTTCTAGGCCCTCTCCTATTCTCGCTATACACCAAGTCACTTGGCTCTGTCATAACCTCACATGGTCTCTCCTATCATTGCTATGCAGACGACATAAAATTAATCTTCTCCTTTCCCCCTTCTGATGACCAGGTGGCGAATCACATCTCTGCATGTCTGGCAGACATATCAGTGTGGATGACGGATCACCACCTCAAGCTGAACCTCGGCAAGACGGAGCTGCTCTTCCTCCCGGGGAAGGACTGCCCGTTCCATGATCTCGCCATCACGGTTGACAACTCCATTGTGTCCTCCTCCCAAAGCGCTAAGAACCTTGGCGTGATCCTGGACAACACCCTGTCGTTCTCAACCAACATCAAGGCGGTGGCCCGTTCCTGTAGGTTCATGCTCTACAACATCCGCAGAGTACGACCCTGCCTCACACAGGAAGTGGCGCAGGTCCTAATCCAGGCACTTGTCATCTCCTGTCTGGATTACTGCAACTCGCTATTGGCTGGGCTCCCTGCCTGTGCCATTAAACTCCTTCAACTCATCCAGAACGCCGCAGCCCGTCTGGTGTTCAACCTTCCCAAGTTCTCTCACGTCACCCCGCTCCTCCGTTCTCTCCACTGGCTTCCAGTTGAAGCTTGCATCCGCTACAAGACCATGGTGCTTGCCTACGGAGCTGTAAGGGGAACGGCACCTCAGTACCTCCAGGCTCTGATCAGGCCCTACACCCAAACAAGGGCACTGCGTTCATCCACCTCTGGCCTGCTCGCCTCCCTACCACTGAGGAAGTACAGCTCCCGCTCAGCCCAGTCAAAACTGTTCGCTGCTCTGGCCCCCCCAATGGTGGAACAAACCCCCTCACGACGCCAGGACAGCGGAGTCAATCACCACCTTCCGGAGACACCTGAAACCCCACCTCTTTAAGGAATACCTAGGATAGGATAAGTAATCCCTCTCACCCCCCCCCTTTAAGATTTAGATGCACTATTGTAAAGTGACTGTTCCACTGGATGTCATAAGGTGAATGCACCAATTTGTAAGTCGCTCTGGAGAAGAGCGTCTGCTAAATGACTTAAATGTAAATGTAATGCGACTCTGGGATGTTGGCCTTCTAGGCAGAGTTGCTGTGTCCAGTGTCTGTGTTCTTTTGCCCATCTTAATTTAAAAAAAAAAATATTGGCAAGTCTGAGATATGGCTTTTTCTTTGCAACTCTGCCTAGAAGGTCAGAATTCCAGTCGCCTCTTCACAGTTGACGTTGAGACTGGTGTTTTTTGCGGGTACTATTTAATGAAGCTGCCAGTTGAGGACTTGTGAGGCGCATTTCTGATCAATTTGAAGTTATTTTAATAGACAAATTTTTTTGCTTTTCTTTCAAAAAACAAGGACATTTCTAAGTGACCCCAAACTTTAGTGTATATATTAGTAGTGTATATATTAATAGATTAATTGACGTATGGTGGATAGATTAAAGGATGGATGGGTGAGTGTTATTTGATTCTCACCTGGAAGCAGTTGAGTTCAGTGTCACTGAGGATGCGGTCATGGTCCTGGTCTGAGATGCTGAAGACTCGGCTGAGTGCTCGGACACACATGGACTTTAACTGGAAGTAACATCAGCACACAGACACAGTTAACACTCAACAAAGCAAGATTCCGCAATAAAACCAGGTCATTCCAAAAGTATAAAGCGATCCTCAAAATGTCCTCCCTGACCTGTTTGTCTTCCGGGTCGTAGAGCGGGGCGGTGGGGTGGAGCACAGCCTTCTGAGCGTAGTAGAACAGTTCAGAGATGTTCTTCAGGTTCTTGGCAGAACACTTGGGAGAGAAAAGTCAAAACCTCAGGTTTGCCTAATCATAGGTGTGTTCAAACAAAAACAGTTCAACTAAATATTGTTTGCATAAGATTGGTGGGAGTAATTATTGGTGCGAAATCAGGTCCTCATTGCGCTGAGTGAGTGGGGAGGCTGCTGAAGAGAGCAGAGTGAGTCTGAGATGCAAGCCTTACCTCTACACAGGTCTCAATCTCAGAAAACTGGTTCATGATAGGTAGAATGGTCTCCATGGAGCTCCCAGAGCGAAGGTCCGATTTATTCCCCACTAGGATTATGGGAACTCTGTCACATCATAAGGAACGAATTTAAGATCAAAGATATCTAAATGTTTTATGACACAAAATGCCAAAGAGGCTAGTTCAAGCACAACACTTTTAGGCAAGGACGATGTACACAAGCTTCAAAGCAAATGTCATCGAAACAACAGTATGTACATACTTATTCCCCTTCTCTGCTTCGCCATTTACCAAGGGGATCCATTTTGTTCGGATCTGAAAAATTAGTAGCATAAGAAATTATAGCAAAACACTAATAAAATCTCTCATTTATCATATTGATCCCATACTGTAGGCTACATTATACAAATGTTTGTTATACCATGCCAAATGCTTCCATATTGGTTTCTCCAAGAAGGAAATTTAAGATCTATAAAAGACAGTGTACATGTGTGAGAGAGGATACCTTGTCTATAGTTTCCTCCTGGGTGACGTCATAGACCACACACACCACGTTGGCCTGCAGGATTTGAGAAATCATGGTTGGAGTGCAAGGTCTTTATTATCAACTAAAGCACGCAATCGAACACATTCCCCAAATGAACTCAAATGATTGTGATTTTGTCAGGTACAGCTGGGAAAGGCTCACTCCAACACATACTCAACACATGGTTAAATAATGAGGAGAGATCAACTGGTGGTCATCTACAGATGCTTCTTCTGTTCATTAGTGCACTTTGACGTCTGTTAAGTTTCGGTTAGAATAGTAAAAAAAAATGTTTTTAAACATTAAAATTGCACTATGCATTATATGGGTTGAATGCTGTAACACAGAATTAAACAATTAAGAAAAGTCCCATGATGGTAGTGACTCCCCATTACAGCTTATCACCTATTAACCATCAGTTAATGAGTGAGGGCACACAGTGTGTTGTGAATTCTGTAACGAATGTATTGTAATGTTGTTAAAATTGTATAACTGCCTTCATTTTGCCAGACCCCAGGAAGAGTAGCTGCTGCCTTGGCAACACAAAGTTATTCACATTACTTTAATGAAATATTTACGTTGTGTATATTACATTTGTTTTATTTGATCACTATTATTTAATTCCAAGTCATCAGCTCATCTCTTTGGAGCTGCTGCCTATGCTGTCTGAAAAATCACTATTTTAGTAGTTTTCATTGTAAATAAGGCATATTTTTATGACTGCTGAATAACAATACCTCACAAAGCAACTGCTCCCTATGTATCCCCTCTTGACTGCACATTCTTCTATCTCTTACGTGGCAGGCGTAAAAGAAACAGACCAGACAAGTAGCCACGCAATGGATTATGGTGATTGTAGTATGTTATCATGTTTTCTGCGCATTGATCTCACAGGAAAAAAAAAACACAAAAAAATGACTTAACCGACGTCAGTCAATTAGTTGTTTAAAAACCGAAAAATGACAGATATTTTGATTAATAGCTTAGCACTACCTGTTCAGCTAGGTGTAGCATGAAGTTTCCCCAGTGGTAGGGAGGCGAGCAGGCCAGAGGTGGATGAACGCAGTGCCCTTGTTTCAGGCCCTACACCCAAACAAGGGCACTGCGTTCATCCACCTCTGGCCTGCTCGCCTCCCTACCACTGAGGAAGTACAGCTCCCGCTCAGCCCAGTCAAAACTGTTCGCTGCTCTGGCCCCCCAATGGTGGAACAAACTCCCTCACGACGCCAGGACAGCGGAGTCAATCACCACCTTCCGGAGACACCTGAAACCCCACCTCTTTAAGGAATACCTAGGATAAGTAATCCCTCTCACCCCCCTTTAAGATTTAGATGCACTATTGTAAAGTGACTGTTCCACTGGATGTCATAAGGTGAATGCACCAATTTGTAAGTCGCTCTGGATAAGAGCGTCTGCTAAATGACTTAAATGTAATGTAAATGTAGACGCTGATCTTGGGTCAGTTTAGTATTTTCCCCACTAATGGTTAATGTTAGGATTGAGGGAGGGGAAGCGGATCCTAGATCTGTACCTAGGGGAAACTTCACCCATGGGCGTTCAGCTAAGGAAGAGGTGGGTCAACACTGAGAACTAGCCTTACCTTGATAATCTCCTCTCTGAGGACCTCATCAGTCTGTTCCGTTTCTGTAGGGCCAAGACAATGCACTCAATTTAATCAACTGATAACCAGTTGATAACAGTTACAGCACCTCATCAGCAGCAGCACTGAATTGGACCGATAAGCAAGCAATTACACTTAACCAGACTTTCTGGCAGCTAGGAAGATATCCGGTCTTCATAGAAACGCACAGGCACATACACAGACTATAGCAAGAGAGTTGTATTAGGCCACTGAGAGAGCAGCACCTCACCTGAGTAGTCCACTATGTGTGTGGGCACCTTCTCTGGAGTGACATCGGCAGGGATAGTGATCTCCTCAGCTCGGAGGGGCACCTAAGGGGGATTACATAGATTCAACAGTCTGACAGAGGGACTCCATTAACCTTTAATTAGGTTGGAACTGACAGGCTGAAATGAACTTCATGGTTAGAATGTGAGGAGTGTTTAGGCATTACACTGTCTGAGACTGGGATAATGACTTGGAAATGTCCTCTTTTTTGGATAAGATGAGGAGAAGTGGCATATTATGAGTCATTATCTCCCCTGTAACTATTCCCCAGGTCGTTGCTGTAAATGAGAACGTGTTCTCAGTCAACTTACCTGGTAAAATAACGGATAGAAAATAAATACAAAGAAAATATTACAATAACGAGTGCTTATAAATGCAAAGTAAAGAGGACGAGTGGAGGTTTATTTTCCCTACCAATCACACTTTCACAGTTGAATAGAGCCACCCTCTGTGTGCTGTGGTGTAGATAGCAGACAGTGTGTATGCAAACTTTGAATGTACCAAGTCAATGAGAATGCTGCTTTTGTACGGTGTAGCAGTAGCCAGTGGATACATATTTTATAAATAAGCTGACTATTTAGTCATCAATGTAGTGTTTGCATTCGGTGGGTATAATTTGTTAGAGTGTCAGCACTGCAGACAAAACTGAGAAATAAACCAGTGGGAATGTACAGTCATAGCTACACTTACATGCTCAGGAAACTCCTCCCCAACCAATGACATGATGAGTGATGTTTTGCCCACCTTGGCTGTTGACAGAGGGGTGAAAAGTGGAACGAGACATTATTGAAAAAGGAGGAAAATGAAATCTGGAAGAAGAGTATTTCTGGACTGCAAAACACATTTCACCTTGAGGTCATACCCT